>NC_089206.1:20744614-20774614 GCF_963930695.1 Labrus bergylta
GGCTCCAGTCCCTCGCCGCCTCCAATAAGGTGGGTGTTACTCTGCTCAGGAAGGAGACGATGATGATGGTGATGATGATGATGATGCATGAGATGTAATGTGACACATAAGTTTTCAGATGAGGGCAGAGCTTAAATTTAGATTTAACAGAGGGGGGTAACTGTAGCTGAGAGGACGGAGGGGGAGTGAAGTGAAACCAAAATATCCTGATGGATGTCGTCCGTGTTCTCCTAAACATCCAGGATGGAGATCAGGTTAGGGTGAGCTCATACTGATCCGCAGGATGACCACAACGATAGAACTCTTCACACCATTTACTCAATCAGAATCAGAATCAGAATCAGAATCAGAATCAGAATCAGGGTTTATTGCCAAGTACATTTACACATACAAGGAATTTGACTTGGTGTATTGGTGCTAAACAATTAACAAGGAAATAAAGCAGAACTAGCAACAACTTAAATAATACAGTATAAGAAGCTATTACAATATATAAAATAGAATTTAAAATATATAAAAAACACAAAATGTATAAACGGTGTAAGAGCTGTGCAGTGGACTATGAGAAAAAAATCTAAGTGTGTGTAACTATCTATCTAACAATCTATCTCAGTCACAGTGACATCCTGGGGAAGGAGACTCAAAGATCTCTGTGTTAGTGTAACAACCTGATGTAACATCTGTGTTATGTCTCTTGTTTTCAGGGGCTTAACTGCATCCAGCCAAGGCAGAGGCCCTCAGCTTTCAGACCCTGGTCCCCCCACATCTCTGCTGGTGAAAAGGAGATCTCCAGTCACCCCCTGGCCCTTCTGAGAGACAGGTGAGTCCAGGTCCAAAGTGTCCTCTAAATGATCTAAAAACAATGGAATGATCTATCTGGATCGTTCCAGAAGCTTCTCTGACATCCATTTTGTTCAGCGGGCTCGGATGATCTCCCAGCATGCTCTCTCACTTGTCTGGGTGGGCTGGAGTCAGGGGCGGGGAGGGGGGGGGGATCAAGTCTGACTGTACCACAGCCTCCCACACTCCCCCCCCCCCCCCCCCCCCCCCATTCACACACACACTCATACTGTGGGCACCCACTTGGCGCAGGCTGCACCATATCACAGTCGATCTGGCCCAGTTTGTTACAAAGTGGGAGGAAGAAGCTGCAGGCTTTTTATTTGAATGTTTTTTTTTTTTCCCTGTTTGCTTCAAATCAGACCCTTCAATATGTCGCCGCCTGGCTTTCTGTGCGTGCAGGATTGAGCCGTTAACCTTGGTGTGTCAGTAAACATCTAATTTCTCTTTTAGCTTCTACAACTACAAGAGTCTGGAGAAGGCCGTGGCCCCCAACGTGGCCCTCACACCGCTGCCCCTGGGGAAGGTGGGTCCCATGTCCCCCTCTGTACCCAGCACCTCACACCCGAGTGGAGGCGAACCCCCAGGTGAGGGGGCCCACTCCGCCTCCAAGCCCCGCAAGAGGAGAGCCACAGAGGAGCTCCCAGCACCAGAGGCCCCCTGCCCTCCTCCTCCATCAGCTGCCAGCAAGCTGCCGCCACCGCCGCCGCCACCACCTCAGGAAGACAAAGACTCTGAGGTGGAGATCGAGGTGGAGAGTCGAGATGAGTGTAAGTAGAGAACGGGGAACTCGATGTGTTGAGTCTTTCATGCTAGCTAAGACGAGTCTTGTTCTAACACTCTCTCGTTGTCTTCCCCCCCCCCCCCCCTCAGTCACCTCGTCCCTGTCCTCGCTGTCGTCTCCGTCCTTCACCTCGTCCAGCAGCTCAGCAAAAGACCTGAGCTCGCCGGTCGCCCTGGGCCTCGTCTGCACCGTCACGTCAGCAGAAGGCACGCCTCCCGCAGCCGCGCCCGTCACAGCCCCCGTCACCCCTCCAGAGCCGGGGCTCGAGTCGGAACTGGAGAGTCTGCGGCAGGCGCTGGACAGTGGACTGGACTCCAAAGAGTCCAAGGAGAAGTTCCTGCACGAGATCGTGAAGATGAGGGTGAAGCAGGAGGAGAAGCTGGGATCAGCGCTGCAGGCCAAACGCAGCCTCCAGCAGGTGAGGATCCACTTCTGTTATTTAAAGACCTGAAAGACGTCTGATGTGACATGAACAGGTCGGATATTTGAGACTTTATTTCACTCCTCTCCAACGACCAGGATCCTGGGTTGGACTTTGTCTCGACGGTGTCCAGACTAGACTTTTGTATTTTTCATTTCAACCTAACAAGCTGACATACATTTGTTGGGACTAAAGCCTGACTCACACTGCAATTTTTCCTCCGATTTTCTAAAAGTCGGGGTGGCATGTCGGCTCACACTGTATGACTGAATCGTTTACGACGCCCGGCCAGACCTTGAGATTGACGTGCTCACACTGTACGACCCGATTGTCGGGCACGGCCGGAGAGCTCACACTGAACGAGTGAAATCGGGACGGAGCGTTGACAATTGTTAATAAAGTTTCATTTGAAAAAAACAAAGGACGACGGTTGGTGAAAGAGAAGGAAGTGGAAGTGGTTGTAGGATATATAAAAGTTGATACAATCGTAGATATATGGATACAAGTTTCAGAAAAGTTCTGCACTGATGATCTGTACTGAAAATTAAAGAAAAAAAAAAACACCGGGTTGCGTCCTGCCGCTGGTCGCCATGACTACAGTCCTCCCTTGTCTCTCGTGATTATATTGTAGTCACACACAACTTCTGCCGGACCCTTTCATGACGTAAACATCAAGATTTTAAATTCTAAATATTAAACATGTTTGAAATAAATCGGGGCGTCCCCGATCTGCCCGGCGATCGTCGTTAAGATTGGACCGCTCACACTACAAGATAATCTGAACAGAGAATCGGGTCCGAGCAGCCTCGAGTCGGGAGCGACCCTGAGATTGTAGGGAAGGAAGAATCAGAGTTAAAATGGGCCCGATTATCGTGCAGTGTGAGCCAGGCTTTAGCTGACACATTGTTTGGACTTGTCTGGATTAAAACACCTGCTTGCCCCCTGAAGACATTTTAAACACACTGAGGATAAACCTTTGTGTTACTGTTCAGCTCCACAGATCCAAACAATGATTACTCTGATTTCCAGTGTTGTAACAGCTTCTGGGTCTCCTTGGTCTTTAGACCTATCACCCTGCTGTTTAAAAGTCTCTTTACTCAGTATTCATCTGGTTTGAGAGCGTGCACCAGGATGAGTTCGAGTGCTGGCTGAGAGCGTAGGATTTCCCAGCCTGAGCAGACCTTTAAGCTTCTTGAAATCAGACCAGACAGAAACTTTTCTTTCTTTCTTTTTAAAAGTTGGCACGCTGAGGGAAACAACTCGAGCTCAGGAATCATAATGCAGAAGTGGATTAGAAGTCGTTATTGCCGTCCGCTGAGCTTAGCGAGAGTTGGCAAGTGATAACAATGAGAGCGGATGTTGCCGCGAAGGGAAAGGGCCAGACTTCCATTTTTTATTTTTGGCTTTTGGACTGAGAACAGAAAAAGCCGCAGACGTAGGAGTCTGTGTGCTTGAGAAAAGAGAAGGCGACAGAACTCCACTTTCACTTTCCGTCAGAGCCAACACAAATCAACCCCAAACTAAATGAACAATGGCCTCACATCCAAACCTGAAATCTGTCCCTCTGCCTTTAGCTGAACTATCATTACCCCGCTCGTGGTATTCACACAGTTCTTACGCTAAGCCTGGGCAGAGTCCAGGGTGTGAGCCCGATTGTTTCTTTTCACTCTTTTTGTAGCAACCAACAAAGCTTGATGACAGACATGTTTGTCCCCCCTGCTCTGTTCCCATGAGAAGGCTTTGGGTGTTTCCTAACACACACACACACACACACACACACACACACACACACACACACACACACACACACACACACACACACACACACACACACACACACACACACACACACACACACACACACACACACTCTGTCAATGATTCAGAGGAAGGAAACCTAACTTCTGTCAGCCCACACTTTGCCCTAACCCCACTAGTTGCAGTGTAAACACTGACATGGACACTTCAGCGTCCTGAAACAAGTCACCGCTCTCAGGTGTGAACCGCTCGGCCACCAAGTCAAACCGCCGCTAACCGGCTTTCAACGCACCACGGGACACTAATGCTCTCCAGTGATGTGTTTAGATGATGTAGTATAAGTTTATTATGGTCACATTATTACGTTTATATAATTTTATCTTCTTTCCATTAATGTTTACATGCATATATAAAAAAAAAACATTTCTCTAACTTATTTTTCATTTATTTATATTTTTGTTTGTTTTCTCGCTACTCCCCACCAAGGTCTGCACTTTAATGCATCACGCTGTCACTCACACACTCACACCTTTCTAACACCTGAACATAAAAATCATTGCTTGACTTTCATCTCATTAAAATGTATTTGTCTGTATTGTGGCTTATGTTTTGCTATTTTGTCCGTTTTATTTATTTCAATTTTAATTTAATTTTTGTCTTTGTTTATTTGTTCTCACTTTAGTTGGCATGTCTATATATTCTTGTTTCATTTTGTTCACCTTATCACCATCTTGTCTTCCAGGAGTTGGAGTTCTTACGGGTCGCCAAGAAGGAGAAGCTGCGGGAGGCGACCGAGGCGAAACGAAATCTGAGGAAGGAAATTGAGCGTCTGCGAGCCGAGAGCGAGAAGAAGATGAAGGAGGCCAACGAGTCGCGGATCCGTCTGAAGCGGGAGCTGGAGCAGGCCCGGCAGCTGAGGGTCTGCGATAAAGGCTGCGAGGCGGGACGTCTTCGTGCAAAGTACTCTGCACAGGTCAGTGACAGCGCCGTGTTGTTTAATATTCACACCTTCACCGTTTGAGAGACGAGGGTAGAAGAAGACGCTGCATTAAAGATCAGCTGTGGTGGTAGAAAGTCTAGACGAGTATGTCAACACCCTCAGACTAATTGCAGCGTTTCAGAGTTTCACCGTCTCGTAGACTTTCAAGGTCAGCAGAGATGAGGGCAAGAAAAAAAAAAACCACATTTCCTCTTCCTCTGTTTGAAAATACATGGGTGTAGCCCAGAGAGCACAGATGTTTGATAAGTCCCCCTCTGAAAGGAAACAGGAAGAGACGTCGACTTCCCCCAAGGCTCTATGGGAAATGCAGATTAGACAAAACAAGAGGGAGGCTCTGCTCTCCAGCTGCGTCTGTGGTCCTCCCTGCAGAGACTGCAGGCGTCTCTGCGAGCCTGTCATTAAGACGAGATGGTTCAGACGTCTTTCTGCTCAGGATGGGAGAAGAAGCGCTCTCTTTGTGCTGCTAAAGATAACTCTGCTTCAAACGGCTTGTTATCATGAAGTGATTGGAAACATGAAGTCCACCCTGCAGAAACGAGTTCCCAAACCAGCTGTGCATCATGAAGAGATGTAGTTTAAAAAGATGCAGAATTAAACATCATGCCAGGAGCCGTGTTAGCATCCATTTCATTTAGATCTTACTCTACCCAAAGACAGGGTTCAAGTCGAGGTTCAGGGAAACGTTGATCCGTCCATCACTGTGGCGTCCTCATTTCAAAGCTCAGTCTCTGGTTGGATCATCACTCTCCAAACCGCCTCTGTAGTCTGATCTGTTCCACTGTGTAACCTCAGTTGTTTCCTGCCATGTGTTTTCCAGATTGAGGACCTCCAGATGAAGCTGCAGCACGCCGAAGCCGACCGCGAGCAGCTTCGAGCGGACCTGCTGCAGGAGCGGGAGGCCAGGGAGCACCTGGAGAGGGTGGTGAAGGAGCTGCAGCACCAACTGTGGCCCAAATCCAACTGCGACATGGAGGGGGCGCCCAACGAGACCACAGCTGACAACTAACCCAGCAGCCAAACTCACGGCCCAACCATCTTCCACCCCCCCCCCCCCCCCCCCCCCCACCCCCCAATCGCCATGATTACCCAACATCTTCCACCAAACCCGGACCATAAACACACCCAGGAGTCCAGGGCCGGCCGCATCGTAAGACCATCACAGAAACTCGAGGACTTGTCCTCAGGCCAGAGACACGAGGACCTGTGTCCTCATTCATGCCCATGAAACAAGGAAACACTCGCACCTCCTGAACTCGCAGAACTGAAAACTGGATTCAGAGAATGAAGAAAGACAGATCCATAACAGCAGATGTGTTATGGGAGAGTTTAACGGATTTCTGTGGTAATAAGTGCAGAAGATGGTGTGAGCGTGAGGAATGTGGAGTCGTTAATGCGATGTGGCCCAGAGAGCAGGAGTCAAATCTAACCCCCCCTCCCCCGTCCATCGCCATGACGACGATGGAGGAACACTTTATAAGCTATTTAAGGGACTACATAGCGACATGTAAAGACAAAAAAAAGACAGTTTCTTTGTTTCTCTGTGCTTTTGGAGTTTGAAAAATATAAAAAAATAAATAAATCAGAAGATGAACAAAACAAGCGAATGAACCCTCCACAGTGCCACCGTGGTTTTGTCGGTTTTTCAGGAAGCCATAGCAGTCCGCCGAGGGGGGGGGGGGGGGGGGAAGCATCGAGTCTGAAGGTCAGGCGACCCCGTCTTTTCCTCCCATTGTTGTTTTATAAAATCATTTCTGTCTCATTTCTCCGAGCAGCGGGTGAACTGGCCTCGGGCTCGATCTTTTTCTCCTCTTGGACCCCGGAGCGGGACTGGTAAATCACATCCTGCGGGGGCTGCAGTTTGAAGAGAGAGCACTTTGTTTGGGTCGATCACCAACAGTCCCCCTGTCTCACCCGCTCGGTTTGCATTGTTAAGCATTTGGGTCAAACCCTGAAGTCTTTATCTTGTGAAGATACGATTCTCCAGATGTGAGTGTGAGAGATGAAACCGACACGTTTTTTTTTTTACTCCATGAAAAACATCTGATGTGAGACCACAGTGGGCTGGACGGGATCCTCCCCCCCCCCCCCCCCCCCCCCCCCCTCCCCCTCCCCCTCTTTGGCAAGAACCACAAAATGTTCATTTGAATTAAATTAAGGTGTGTAAATATAAATATATGTTGTTGTTTTTTAACTTTACAATAATGAATCGCACTTTGTCATAACAAGATACTGTTATAAAGCATTGTACTCCACTATCGTCTTCAGTTTACTTTTGAAAACAGCGTTCTGCTCGACAGCACCCGCAGAAAGTGTTGTTCTGTTCTCGTACGGGAAAGTGTAAATAAACGGAGAGAGAGAGTTTAAAAAAAAAAAAAGGCTCCACGTGTTGTCTGCGGCCGTTCGGAGCTGCGACACGTCTCTGTTGTAAGATAACGGACACGTGAAGCGTGAACTTACAGCGACGCGTCAGAAAGAATAAAATGGGATTTTATTCCAGCGGCCACATAGTGGGTACAATGCAATCAGAATGTACATTGTGTTAATGCTATTTTTCCTTTGGTTGTTGATGTTGTTTTGAAACGTGGAGATCTTTGATTGCTCGTCTGTTCTGTTCCCTCCCTTCAGTAGAAACTCATCTTTTCTTTCTGCATGAGATGTGCGAGTGCTCGCCGTCATATAGTCACTTATCGGGCATTGATACTGTACGTGTAAGGCTTTGATTGTGTTCTACGATATTGAGCAGTTTGTCTTATTTAGAACAAGTTATGAACACAGCGTTTTATCCTTCTTCAGAAAAAAAAAACTTCACACAAAAAAAAAAGATGAATGCAATGCTGGACAACCTCAAGTGCCTGGACGAGGGCGAAAGGTTTCCAGAGAAGGAGAAGTGACGAGGACGCCGTCGGGGGCGGAGCCTCTCATCAACCTTCTGTTTGCAGGGTTTTTTTAAAAATTCCAAGCCCCCCCCCCCCTCGCTCGCTCGCTCAGCAGCTCTTTTTATCAGTATTCCTCAAACATAAAAAAAAGATGAACCAGTTTACAAACTCTTCTTTTTCGATGCAGAGAACAATTGAACAAACGCTCGGCGCTTCAGGCTTTTCTTTTTTTTTCTGAATGAGTGATTTTTTTTGTGTCTTCATTTGAAATCGATGATATGCATGTTCAAAACATTTTTATAGAAGACCTCGAGAAGCCGCTTGCTTTTGGTGAATTGTTACTTTGGGTTGTGTATATAAAGATTTAACCGTTTCACTCCCAGCGGCGTGTTGGGCGGCGGCAGCGTGCCCCGAGGCGGTCAGACTCGAGGGCATTACGTGACGAGCGGCCCTTTTCTTATCCAATGTGACTCTGAGAGCTACGCTGCGACTTTGGCAGACTTTCAATTGGTACATTTTGTAATTGTTTTTACACTCTGAGGAGGCGTGTAGTTTACTTTCCTCATGGTTTTCTACAAAAAACAACGGGAGGCGATACCGACATTGGCTCTTCACGCTCCCGCCGACGAAGCGAAGATAAAAAAAAGTCTTGTTTTCTAAAGGAGAATCATTTTGCTAAAAAATTTAAAAAAATGGACGCACGAGCAGCAATAAGAGTCCAACCGAATCGACAAATACTCGCCAGTGTGAAGGTTTGAATCCGAATTTACAAATGTAAATATGTTTTTCATTTACAATATTGTATAATATATGTACATGGTGTTTCCTTTTTCAAAAACAAACCTTTTCTTACAATAGCTGTCTTGTTTTTTTGTTTTTTTGAATTTGTGTTTTAACGTTGCAGAAACAGTTCATGCAGTGCGTAAGAGAATATTCCCTACATAAACATGTTAATCCTTTTTTTTTTTTTTACTGTAGAGTCTTTATATCGATGACTTTTTTCACCAGTTCATATATATTTTTAACAGTATGTTCAGTATCATAGCAGTCAGGGGGGGGGTCACACGCCGGTGACTCGGCCATGTTGCAGATTGTCCCCCCCCCCTCCTCCTCATCCTCGTGTATCTTCTTTAGCCCTGTGCTGCTGCTAATACTCGATAAACCTTACACTTCTAGAAATATTTTTATGTAAGAGGTTAATGTAAGCTTTCCCATTTATTAACGCCACATATACAGTATGAGAAATGAGCTCGGCTTGTTCATCTATCTCCCTTGTTTCCCTCATCGTTTCACGCCTTTTTCCTCATCCCCCCCATCCTCCCGTCCAACAATGCCCCCCTCCCCCCCTCGCCCCCCCTTCTCTCACGACACGGACTATATTGTAAAGTAAAGGACTTTATGAGATTATGTTTGAAAATAGCTATGCTTATATACTACAGTGACTGAATGTACAGTGTATAGATGCATTACCAGAAATAAAGTTGTTTGTCCAGATTGAACGACCCACTTCTGTTTTTTTTTTGCTGCCTGCGACATGAATCCTAATTATCCTGTAAACACTGCAGAAGAAGAGCTTGTTTTATTCTCATGTTCAGATTCAGAAACACGGGCACCCTCTCTTCTTCTGCAAGAACCAGGAAGCCACGAGGAAAATCTCAGACACAATCCTGAAGGTCTGTGATGAAAATGTTGATAGACCCTTTTTGCCTTAAATTGATCAGCTGAAGAGAGACAGGAAACATGGTGAAAAGAGAGGGAGAGGGAGGGGGGGGGGGGGGGGGGGGGGGGCGACATGCTGCAAAGGGCCGAGGTCGGACTCAAACCCACGGTCACTTCAACAACACTAACCACTGCAACACTGTGCAGACAGATAGTCCAGAATCATGTGAATAGGCCTGACCGATACGGGAATCTTGGGGCCGATACTCATATCGATATTGGGGAGATAAAGAGTAGGTTACCAATATCTTTCTTAGATCTGTGTTAAAACTGTCCTCCTCCATTTATTGTGTTGGTCCCTCACTTATCAAACGCTTGTGGAAAAGATATTTAATGAAGATGGTCACTCGACTGGAAAGTGACTGAGCATGAACTAGCATCACCGCTCGACACTCTGCAGAGTGATGATGTTTGTTTAATCCTTAAAGCGCCCTCTGCTGGTGACAGAGAACTGCCAGTGTAATACAATGAAACTCAAATTAAATGCTGTTTGAGTAATATCTGCGCATATCTGGGATAAAATAGTCGATACAGATAGTCACTGGATATGCTGATATCAGCTGATTATTCAGTCGGACTCTAATGTGAAGGACTCAAATGGTCAGAGTGGAAGAAGCAACGGCTAACCTGCAGCCTGACCATCAGAAAACTGTGATGAAACACAACGATACAAACAGACTGTGAGATCTTTAAGTGGAGCTCATCAGGAGCCAATACCCAATAAGACTGATCCAGAACTAAACATGAACTTCTAGTCTGACAACACAGACCTGATACTGTTGGTCCGTCTGGTTCTGAGGTTCTGAGTATCTAAAGACTCATAAAACAAATGAAACAATCATCAAACGAGTTGTAGGTTTGAAAGAGAAAGAGAAAACAACATGAGAATAAAAAGATAATAACATATTTAAAGTCTCTGAGCTGAACTCAAGAGGAGGTTTTTTTTCTCTCTCCAGCGTACCAAAACAACAGTTAACCCCTCCTCCTGCTTCAGCCTCTCATCCGGTTCATGTACACACACTTGGTTTTAAGGCAGCTGCTGAGAAACCTCCGTAATTACTGAGAAAACCTTAAAAAGGAAAAGATGAGCTGCAAACACTTAACTCCAAAGGAATGTACGCTAGGTCTCGAGTTAACGCCCACTCAGCCTGGATGTAAACATTCATTAGTGTCTACACAAGCTGTGTGTGTGTGTGTGTGTGTGTGTGCGTGTGTGTGTTAGCTGCAGGCTCCTCAGTGTGCAGAGCAGAAAGAGTCATGTTTATCTTCCATATAGTCAGACTTAAAGGAGTAGTCTTGGTTAGTCATTTGGAACAGTTACTCTTCATTCAAACAATCACAATCTGTGTTGAAGAATCACACAATGTTATTTATACAAATACCTTCCTTAAGAAAAGCAGTAGTGATACATTACACACAGAACTGTGAAACGATGTGGAGGCATCATCTCAGGCAGAGCAAAGTCGATTATGTAGGAAACTGTGTTTGGTGCACTTTGTTTAGCACTGTTAGCATGTGCAGTATGAGTAGGGGGTATTTAGTCGTTACCATGACGACTATAGGCCGTGGCTTAAGTCTACAATGGAGAGAGACAAACACTTAACAGTCTGTAGCCCTTTTTCATACTGCAGGTCAAGCTGTCATCACGCCTTAAGACATCCATATTGATTCTGCAACAGTGAAATATTGGCGTCCCGGACTGTGACTTCACATTGAAGTGCGAGAGAGCACGGTACAGCAGGGGCTCCACATACACACACAGTCGGAGATGCACCTCCACACCTGTCTCACCCATTATGTCTCTGTTACTACCTCCAAAGACCGTACAGAGGAGGGATCACTTCGTCCCCTCATTACGCCTCTGAGACACTCTGAAACATCAGAGGGATGTAAATATGGCGCCTTGAAACAGCAGTCTGAACAGGGATTGAGATGTGCATCTTTATGAGACCCAAACAGGGGGCGACAACAGGTGTTGATGTTTTTAAATCAATTGCACTGTTGCATTTATTTTCTTCTTCATTGAATTAAATGCAGAAAAAAAGAGCAAAGAAAGGGAAAAGTTTTGTCTCTGGTTCAGCTTAAAGCAACGGCAGCTAAAGACCTTCAAACATCGTACCACACCAAAGCAGAAAGCAGCTATCCTGAATGTGTAAAGAAGAGGATGTTAGAAACCAAAAGATAACAGCAGAAAGGAAACCCACACAAACATCTGCTCCTTTGAAAAGCTTCTTTAGTCTAACGTGGTAAATTCACAAGACGAAGCCGACATCGAGGATCTGAGAGGCTGCACGTCGCTAACAGCTGTGCTATTAGCTTCAAGCTAACACACACCGACTCCATTGTTATCAGCACTGATATAAAGATGGTTTCCTAATGATAGTCTATGTTCTGTGTCTTTGTAGACCAGCGGCGCCGCAAGGAGAACGCAGAGACAAAGATAACCAACACAAATGTGATGAAAGAACATTTCAGACTCTGACAATAAAGTTCAATCAATCAATCAATCAATCAGCTTCACAATTTAGCGCCAGTAATGTTTTGATATCAAAGCCCTTGACTGCTATGGTTACGTTACACCAATCATACGCTGAAGACCTCTACTTAGATGGAGGAAAATAAACACAGGATCTGCTGTTGTCACAGTTTGGTTTTCATTATACAGTAATAAAATGTTCCAGAGTGTGTTCAGGATGACGGCTGGCGGCGCCACTGATGGAGACTAGCATGAGATTTAAAATAAGATTACAGATAAACATAAAGCTAACAAGTCAATTATTCTCAATCTGCAGAAATATATTACTTAATATTATTCTAAATCATCTTCACCATGTTCCTCTAACACTATTATGTGTCTCTAGTCTGTCTACAAACCCCCCGTCTTCTGCCTGCTCCACTTTTCAGAAAATGTGTGCTCAAACAGGCCGTTTGGAGATTTTCCCTTCATGACATCACAAAGGGCAGTAGCCCCTCCCCCAGGTGGGTGACACTCCCACAGCTAGGTGTTTGTTCTGCCCACTGTGTCTGCCTTCTCACCGTAAACAATAGGACATGGAGCGAGAAAGACAGAGTACACCCAAGCCCTTCCAGAGAGGGGGCGTGGTCAGACAAAGCTCATTTACATATTTAAAGGTACAGACACAGAAACAGCCTGTTCTGAGCAGGGCTGAAATAGAGGGGTTTATAGGCATGATCAAATACAGGATCAGAGTGGATTTAGAACAAGAAACTTCACACACATGTTTTGAGGAGCACTGAGACTTATTTACACTGAAGAGGAGGAGGAGAATATGTGACCTTTAAAACTGTGAGAAAAAACTTTAAATAAGTACAGCTTGTGATGCTCTGGAGAAGTCGATATAGTCATTAAAAAAGAAACAAAATGTCTGTATTAAGTCAAGCGAAGCAAATTAAGATGGAAATCAACTGTTGGTAATTAGTGCTTCCACACGCCTTCACTGTACGTTAAGCCCTTATAGAGAACAAACGCTGTGAGAAGGGTAAAATCAGTGACCCAAAAAATAAACAAACGCTGCCAGGAGCGAAATTCAGACTCATTCTGTTAAGTCTTTACTCGACATAACTGATGGAGCAGTGAGCGAGCAGACACCGAGCCAGTCTGAGGCGGCTTCTCCGTCTGCTGCTGTGGCCCACATGGTCACAGCGGCGTGGGCCGGGACGTCAGACGGATCTAAGCTCCTCTAAAGCAGCAGCAGTAGCAGCAGCGGCACACAGGCCTATTGACTGACCCAATTACAGCAGTCACATGAGGAAGAACGCCCTGCAGTTAGCTCATTAGTCTCTGGAGTCTGAGCAGCTCTCTCAGTCTAACTCGGCCTCCTCGTCTCCCGCTGCTTTATAATGTACAGTCAATTACCAAGTCATGTTTAATTCATTTAGAACATTTGGAGGATTTCTTTTTATGAACGGCGGAAACAGGCCTTTCAGATACGCTGCTGTCAGGCGCAGAGGAAATGTGTTTCAAGACGTGTTAATGTGTCAAAAAAATAACAAAACCAACGACCAACGGATTCATGTGACTTAGACAACACAGACACCACAAACAGTCTCATTGTTTTATATGCAGTTTAACCATTAACACATCCACTCAGCAGAAGGTAATTTTATTAGATCGCTTTAAGAGACAGTGGGTCACAAACCGCCTACAACATACTGCATGCTAACCAAGCCGTTAGCATGCCATTAGTGTCATACTAAAATAAGATCTGGTGGTTGTGTTGAGTATTTATAAAGTGTCTGTGTCCGAGACGCAGACTTTCATACTATTCAGATTCAACATGAAGTCACATTGAGTATGTACCCAATCAGAAATCATAAACTAAACCGCCCCACAATGCACTGCAGCTCTCAGACTGTCTAATCACAGAGCTCGCCAGGCGTCCAACTACTGAAACACATTCTACATGTTACCATAGTAGTACATATTTACAGCCCGGCGGTTGCATTAGCTTGATGCTAGCTCAGCCAACGGAGCTTGAACCAGGAGTACATCACATGACCCATATTTTAGCATTTAGCTAACAGCATGCTAACAGTAGTATGCAGTGGGGTTTCGGACACAGCCATGGACTTGACAAATACTTGACACAACCACCGCATATCACAAACGGACGTCTCAACTGAATACACAAAGAGCTGCTGCCATGGCGTCCTTCTAGAACAAGAAGTGACTACATTTAGGCCAGAAGGTGGTGCTAGAGAGAAGGAAGGGGTTAATAAACAGTTACACTGTTTTTTACACTGTTTACACAGTTACACTGTAAACCCGGGTACAAACTACAAGATAACCAGATCCATTTTAGTCCTGATTAACCCTACTGACAAGACTCAGCAGTCATGGTACTGCATGCCCACCTGGAAGCTCAGTCTAATTTCACTGCGACTGTAAACAGAGCCGGCCAATCAGAGGAAAGTGGGCATGTGGGGAGGGGGGTCTTAAAGAGACAGTAGCTGAACTGAAGCGTTTCAGGCTGAGGCTGAAATGAGGGATTTTACTGACACCAGTATCAGATAAATAAGGAGGTTTATGAGCTACACATCTCACAACGTTTCTCAATATGTGTCCCAGAGTGACATCATTATAAAGTGAGTTTAATAGATCTCCTTTAATTGAAGGTCATTCTTAATATATTTACACCCTTACCTGGTCTGTATTTCTGCATCATTGCAGATCACTCTCCACCCGTTCCTCCACCACCCCACTGTTCCCAGTATGAAGGCTGTCTATGTTTCCCTGAGGGAGAGGAATTTAAAGGTTTTCACCCTTTTAATGATTTTCATATTCAGGGTCAGCGCTAACATCTTTGAATTATTCAAATTAAACATTTGCATTTTCAAAAAAAAATTAAAAAATTTTTTTTTCCTTTTTCTAAATGTCCAACAGAAAAATCATCTGTTTGCAGATCTTGTGTGCTAAAGGCCAACACTAATTTATTAGAAACTGACTAGAAGAAGGTTCAGAGGGTCTGAAACATTGGGGGATTTTTTCTCATAAATTGGTGAAAGAGGAGTGTGAGGTGTTTTTCACAAAATGCATGAAGAAATAAAAAGCACATGGATTTCATTCCTGCGTTCTTCCTGAATGTGTGGCTGACATGATGGATGGATGTCAGAGAAATAGAACAATATGCTGTCAGCGAACAGAACTCCAGCATCTGATTTGCACTTACATTTGTATAAGTGGAGCATGAATATGAAGTATGTGTTCCTGCTGTTTATTTTTTTAATTATTCCTCCTAGAAAACATCTCGCTGAACACTGCAGACGTGACCTTTGCCCCCCTTTCTGCTCTGAATGGACATTTTCTCTGCAGCTTAATGCACTCATCTCTCTCTAACACACACACACACACACACACACACACACACACACACACACACACACACACACACACACACACACACACACACACACACATCCACTCGCCTCGCCAGAAAGGCCACATTCAGCTGGTGCAGGTCATTGGCCTGTAGGCAGGTTCAATATTTATGGGTCGCTGCAGCATTTTACTGTCTCAGCTTGACAAAAATGATCAGCATCTCAGGCACTCTGCCTGTCAATCCAGCCGCTCGGCACATCACATCAGCTGCCGTCACAGTCAGCCCTGCAGGATGTCACCGTGACGGGACGCCACTGTGTCACCGAGAGACGGATAACAAGCCGGGGAGTTCAACAGCCAATGAGAAATCACTCTGGATCCAGAACCAGAGCTGATCCTTGCTGATGGATGGATGCAGGTATGTAAATGTTGTCCTTATTATTGATACGACTTTAACAGCTAACCACTCGTACTTTTATTTTCACAGTTTGTATTTCTTCATTTCATTTATTTGGCCTCTACCTGTCCCCTAAATTCTTCAACCTGCATGTCAGGAAACTTTAAAATGGACAAACATGCTTTTTTTTACTTTGTGTCTTTCTACATCGTGGTGGATGTTCTTTTATCTGTTTTCATTTTGCAAACCTCTCTTCAGATCTTGAGGGCTGATGAGGGAACCTTTCAAATGTAATTTCAGGGATGCAGCTGTGCAAACTCATTTTGATATGAAAACTAAAAAACAAGATGATGGCTCTCGGAGGGGAGAGGAGGCAGTGAGGCCGAGCGGAGAGCTTTTCTGTTTTCATGATTTTTAGACAGAAGGAGAATGCAACAAACCGGTTTCAACCCGAAATCTCCTGGTCTTATCTCAGTCTCGCCTCGCCTTGGTCCTGGTCTTGTCTCGGTCTCGCCCTGCCTTGGTCCTGGTCTTGTCTCGGTCTCGCCCTGCCTTGGTCCTGGTCTTGTCTCGGTCTCGCCCTGTCTTGGTCTTGGTTTAGTCTTGGTCTCGCCCTGTCCTGGTCTTGTCTCAGTCTCGCCCTGTCTTGGTCTTGTCTTGGTCTCGCCCTGCCTTGGTCTTGGTCATGGTTTTGTCTCGGTCTCGCCCTGTCTTGGTCTTGGTCTAGTCTCGGTCTCGCCCTGCCTTGGTCCTGGTCTTGTCTAGGTCTCGCCCTGTCTTGGTCTTGTCTCAGTCTCGCCCTGCCTTGGTCCTGGTCTTGTCTCAGTCTCGCCCTGCCTCGGTCCTGGTCTTGTCTCGGTCTCGCCCTGCCTCGGTCCTGGTCTTGTCTCGGTCTCGCCTTGCTTTGGTTTTGGTCTTGTCTCGGTCTCACCCTGTCTCGGTCCTGGTCTTGTCTCGGTCTAGCCCTGCCTTGGTCCTGGTCTTGTCTCGGTCTAGCCCTGCCTTGGTCCTGGTCTAGTCTCGGTCTCACCATGCCTTGGTCTTGGTCTTTACTCAGTCTTGATCCCTAAATGTCTTGGTCTTGTCCTGGTCTCGGACCCCTCTGGTCTCAGGTATGTCTTTGTCTTGGTCAGTCTGGTCTGGACTATAGCGGAGGCTGTAAACGCTACACTGTGTCGTTGTTGTTTTTGCTTCATATGCACATTAACATAAAAAACACATTTCTGACATTTCATGAGCAGAACAGAGAATATCATTAAGATGAGTATGTGGAAAATCCATATTTCCTACTGTGGGCTAAACTGTCTATAAATATTTAAGCCGACTTTGTGTGCAAACTGACATCTGAGAGCTCTTGACTGTGAACTCGCTCCACTCCTCAGATCTGTCTCCAGTTGGTATGCAGTATAGGATTCACAAGCAGCTGCACTGAATTCATCTTTACCAAAAATCGATCATCTGCGTTGGAGTTCAGGAGGTCATGTGTGTGTCCGAGGAGCGTGGGAGGTTTAAGGAGGAACAACAATCCAGACAGAAACTGGTGGGTCGCTGAGCTCTGCTGCTTAGACCTCCGATTATATAAATGTAAAAAAACAAACATGGCCGCTCCGTACTAATGTCTGTCTTTGTGTACAAAAGGTGTAGCAGTGATGTGACTTATGATAACATCTCTTAAATCAAGATATCATCCAAAACTAAAGGGGGGGGTCAAAGGGCAGATTCACTCAAACAGATCGAACTGATCCACAGAGAAACGTTCAGCTGGAGGAGAAACTCAAATCTTTAAGACGTCTTTACTGGTTTGTGTATTTTTGCATTTTTTAATTCTTCGTGTTTTTGCAGTGACGAGCTAATGTATCCAATTATAATTTACATTTCTCAAATCTCTAGAAATGTTCAGGAGAGCAGATGTGAAGAAGTCTTTTCTCCCTTTTTTTCAGAGCAGCAGGTAAACGTCAGGTGTCTCCTCAGAGACTGTGAATGACTCACACTTCCATTCACGGGTTGCTTTGGCACGGTGTTCCTACAAGGTCTAATGAGAGTGTTTGCTAAATGAGTGACTCCCTGTCTCCCTCCTCTCTAAAAGTAAAAGTAAGAAATAAAAACCTTCGCTCGCCTTGTGAAAACAGTCCAACCAAAGAGCTCCTTGAACATGACCCTGAGGGATCCCTCAGACACATTTCAAACATGTCCTGTGTACGTTCATGAAAACATTTTTTGAAAAAGCCTGGATGTTGATCTTTGAAACGACTGCAGCAGCTCGAGTCTTTTGAACGTTATATTTCTGTGTTTTTGATACTGAGAGGCATTCGGCTCTTTGGTTTAAGGTAACAGCAGATTTCTCGACATGTCAGCATGTCTCATTACTCCGATCTGCAAGATTTGTCAGTTTTTTAGGCTTTCTGCAACATGTGATGCTCATAAGATGCTTGATAGAAAATCTTTGTATTTTAATAATTAATAAAAAAATTGAATATTCAGCATTTAAAGCTTGAACTTAGTATATATATACATTCTAATTCTACCATCCATTGACTCAAAATGAGCTCAGGGCCTCAATTAAAAGACAAACAAAAACATCAAATTCATTGTTCCGCTCTCACAGACGTTCAATGTTCAGAAGACTTGTTAGATTTTACATGATTTGGTGGGAAATGAATATACTCAGGTTGTCTACTGGTAGGTTGGATAACAGTTTCTTGTGTGTTTCCACTCCATGCACATATCCGCTCTGCTCTGGTTCAAATACTCACACAGTTTATTTTCACAAAAAAAAGAAAGTCCTTTATCGCTAACTGCTAGTAACTTTGTAAGCCCTGAAAATGTAACCGTCATTTCCAGAGGATATCATGGTCAGACGACACCCAACAGGTTCTGAGATTGGTCCAGGTCTAAGGTGAGGCTGTCAGGTTTTGTGTCATCACTGAGAAAATGTATAACCTGTACTTCTCAGATATCAAGCATTCTGTTCTAGTCAGAGAGACAGCGTGCTGTTTTCACTGTTATTTATATAGAAATTTATATAGAATCCAACAGATCATTTCCCTGGTTGTAGTTTTTACATCTCTGTGAGGACAAAAACATCCCTCACTCGTAGAAAGACTCTGACTCGGTGCTTCCTCCTGTGTGTGTCTGGTCGGTATAAATGTGACTAAAGCTCCAGAGGGAGATCTTCAGATGTCTCAGGGCGTCTGTCCTGTGGATCTCAATGAGTCCTCGTGAAGTGAACTTAAAGAGAAAACACTTCAGAGAGCTGTGAAGGCGTCCTCCCTCTCTGCTTTAATGAATCATTCCCTCGGCTGCTGGGAGCAGTCAGTGACGTGAACATGGAGTGTGTGGCGCTCTGAGCACGGTGGACGGGAGTGTGTGACCTCTCTGAACATGAAGAGCGAACAGGAGGCCTGTGGCTGTGGGCAGCTTTCATCAGGCCTGTGTGGGCACCGTTTCATAAAGACTGTGGGCACCTGCAGCTGACTCATGCAGGACCGACTGCTCGTCTGTCATAGAGCCATGAAAAACAAATCTACTGTGAGGATGAGAAATGTTTCAAGTTCTGATCTCACCCAGGTCAATAAGAAAGATTCAAAACCACAAACAGAAGAATTAAAACAGATAAGCTGTTCAATTAAAAATAAATAAATAAGAGGAGTCGAGGTCAACTAGAATCGAATGCCATTGAGAAGAGAAGCGACTTCAGCATTGACTTAAAAACACAGAGCGTCTGAGCAGATCTCATGTGGACAGGACGTCTGTTCCAGAGTTTAGGAGATGCCACCGCAGAGACCCCCTCTCATTTCATGATTTGATCTCCAGGAGCAGTCGATGGTCTAACTGGATACACAAGAGTTTCACAAGATAGGAAGCCGCTAATCCATTTAAAAAACAACAATTAAAATATTAAAATCAACCCTGAAGCAGACAGGAAGCCAGCGAAGAGCGGCTCAAACGTGTGTTATTCTGTCATATTTCTTTCCCTCCGTTAGCAGACGCTGCAGCGGTTTGTATGTGTTGGAGACGCCGCAGGTCGGCCTCAGACTGCAGAAGCTTTTTACACCTGATTCACCTTTCTGGCCCTCTGAGGAGGATTCTGGTTTGAGCTCTTTGATGATATCAAGCATCAACTCCGGCCTGCACTTTCTCTGAGGCTAACACTAGCTAGCATGCTAAAGAACGACATCAGTTCTACAACAAACATTTTTTCAATAACATGATTTAAAAACATGTTTCATTTTCAGATTTATGTTATGCTTCTCAGTCAGAAATCGGAGAGAGAAAGAGAGAGAGAGGAAAAGGAGACGCAGGTCTTATTAGAACCCGGGACGTCCGCTTGCAGGACTATGGCCTCCGTACACAGAGTGCAACCTAACTGCTAGGCCATCAGCGCCCTGACTTTTTGCATATTTCGATTCTTTGCATAAAACTTGCACCTACTGTAAGACAGGTTATAACAGCTATCATTCAGATCATCGTAGCTCGCGAGATCTTGGATGATCCTGTGAGGAAGAAGAGTTAAAGCAAACTGCAGTGATTCAAGAAACACTGAGAGGAGGTTTCACAGGTCTGAATGGACATGAGAACTCTGTTTTTAATATCTGTGAACGGAGGAATGTCTGGGAGGGAGCCTCATGGGCAAAGAGAAACAGCATCAGTGGCTCTGACTCTGTACGCTTCTGTTTCATTGGCTATTGCAGACCAATCATAAAGCAGTGATGTCATTATTCAGAGTTTGAATCTTGAATGTCAGACAATTTGAAAATCTCAGGGCAGGTGTGATGAGACCTTGACTTTTTAAGGACTGGATTGTTGAAAACTGGTCAGACATTAACTTTGGTTTGAAGGATCGTCCCCCTTGCATGTGTTGTTGCAGGATCAGAGTTCATTAATTATCAGGAGACTGACTCGGGTTGTTGCAGGACAGTTTCAGAGTAAGAAGAGCGATACACTTAAAAGCTTCAAAGATGAAAATACAGTTCCTCGACATGTTAGAGAGCAGAGTCCCTAAGGTAAGGAGGCACTGAGGGGAGGGGGCTCTGCCAAGGCAATATGACTAGACAGCATCCAGTAAGGCGCGTGGGGGTGGGGGGGGGGTCGGCCCCCTCTGGAGGCGATTTGCCTTTGACGGTGGCTGAAGGAGTCGCTGGGATGTCAGTGTCACTCTGATGATGCTGAGCTGGCGTGACACGCCCGTCAGCATCGCTCTGCACAGCTCCTGCACTGTAGCGCTGATGTGTGCGTTTGTTTACATGCAGAGAAAACAGCATGCAGAAAGAGACAGCACACTTCCGGCGTGGGCGTAAGACCCAAGGAGAGAAAAAAAAAAGAACGAGAGGAAGAGGGGGAAGGGCGATGAAGAGAGAAGTAGGACGAGTGGGACACGATGGGCTGTTCGCGTCTGAGCAAACCCCCCCCCATCCTCCTCCTCCCCCTCCTCCCTCTCCCTCTCCGGCGTCTCAGAGGAGATGGAGGGAGGCGAGCGCAGGCCTGGGAATGAAGATGTCGTGGCGACTCCTGCAGATACTTTCCTGAGCTCTCGTCATTTACACACAGAGAACAAACTCCGACACAGACGAGCACGACTTCATGAACGCAGAGCTCTACCCCGATGACCACCGAGTACACCGAGTTCGAGATACAGGAACGAGGAGGAGAGGAGTGGTAAATATATTGACTTTAAAAAACTTCAATGAGAAGAGAGAGAGAGAGTGAGAGAGAGAGAAAGAGAGAGAGAGGTAGAAGCGTGGTCCCCGAGCTGCAGGGGCCTATTAAAAAATGAATCAAAGGCACGCTGGCTCTCCCACTGACGACGCAGAGAGAGCTGCTCACAGCGCTCCGAGAGAGGGTGTCACTCTCACACACACACACACACACACACACACACACACACACACACACACACACACACACACACACACACACACACACACACACACACACACACACACACACACACACACACGTTTCACACTCGTACGCACGTTCAGGGCCCGAACAAGAAGACTCGGAGGAATACACAGCCGCACACACAGCAGCCCTCCAACACACAGCGCCTAATTAACCTTTCATTCAGTGTTGGTGACAAACGCAGCTCATCTCTGATTTGAATCACAATCTGAATTCTTTCCACATAATTATCTTCTCACTCGACTGAAACAGCACTTAGTCTGAGGAGGGAAAGACTGAAGTGGAGTCCAGACTCAAGTCTTTTTTTAAGGCGGGTCAGAGTGGTGAGGGAGTTTCTCCTGAACAGTTCTGCTGATGATGATGATGGAGGAGAGACGGTAACAAAGGTTTGTATTCCTGCACGTTTTTGTGCAGCTAGCAACAAACTATGAATGGCGGTGAATTATCAATGGTGTCAGGTCCCGTGCGGTGTGTGATGGCGGCGGCTGCAGGGCGTGTTTCAGCAGATTTTTCATGCCTTTATTTCAGAGATATGACAAAGAGAGGGAGAGAGAGAGTGGGGAACGCCATGCGGGAAAGGGAGCCACAGGTCAGATTCAAACCCGGGCCGTCCGCTCTGAGCATGGATTAACCGCTAGGCTACCACACCTCGTGTCTCAGTATTTTATAGAGAAGGTTTTAAGTTACTTCACAACCATAAAAAAAACTGCTTTAGCTACACAGAAAGGGTCCGAAATTAACTATTTGACTCACCGGCCAAGGTGGCAGGCAGATGAAAAGATTCACCGGCCAAAATAACAAATTGTGTTTTTGTGTCACATACACATCTGTTACAGTACATTTAATTGAGAAGGCATATGTTCTGTTCCATCAATAGCAGATTTAAGTCACAGATTCGATCATCTCATCAGATCAGGAAATTGAGAAATTGTAAAAAAAAAAAAAAAATTTGCTGGCCTTTATTATTTTTTGAAATGTATTATTTGTAGGGAGTATTTGTCATGGCGACTCCATGAAACGAGGTAAACGAGGGGACGGGGGAGAGCGGAGGATGACGTGCACCAAATGCTGAGAGTTGAAGCAGCAACTAGTTCAGCGACGTACAGTAGGCTCAGCGATTGGGCGACGGCTCTACCAACCGAGCCAAACCAGCTACCCCGCCATGTGTTTGATTTAAAATAGAAGGCTTACTCCTCAACAAAAAGGTCTTTAAGAATACAGAAAGTCGTCTTTAAGTGACTGAATGCAACAGTTTGGGGAGCTCTGACTCACACAGCGTGTACACTTGTTACAGTAATCTGCACTCGAGGCATCAGGCTGCAGAAAGCGGCTGGCGGTGAAGCTGTGCACGGCTCTGTGTGAACGACATGTTTATTAAGATGTCTGCAGAGGACCTCATGTTAATCAGAGCTGACAGAGAGGGAAATGTAAAGGCAGGGGGGGGCCCACGTCGAAGCAGACTCAAGGTGGCACTCAAGCAAAACCTCTGTTCAGTCAGAGGCGTGTAACACTCACCGAGCGCAGATGCACGGGTCGAACTTCCTCTGCATCTTTTGTCCAAATGCAGCCGATGGCCCGCAGCTGCTTCATCCTTCTCAATCAATATTTCAGCGCGCCGAGGCGTCGCTCAGCCTCCATCCACCTGGAGCGCGGCCAACTCTCAGCTTCAGTACTACCAGCAGCCCGCGGTGCAAGGCTCCTGCCCACACACACACACACACACACACACACACACACACACACACACACACACACACACACACACACACACACACACACACACACACACACACACACACACACACACACACACACACACACACACACACAGCATTAGCATTAGCAGTCAGAAACACACACATCGCTCTTTGTTTTGTTCTGCCAGGTGGAATACATCATTATAAACATGTGAAACATTCTCCCATAGGCTTAAAGTTTGTTTGAATAAAAAATAAAGATGAAACTTGATTTAAAGTTTGAACAGTAAACCACCAACAATCTGCTGTGATCAGTATGCAGTGAAGGTCCAGAGGAACTTTGGAGCCTGATGGTGAAATCATGTTCTTTGGCTGCACTCTTGAGATCTTTAACCTTAAGCAGAAAAAAAATGAGTTGTAATCTACCAATCACAACTCACTTTGACTTGAGGCACATTACTATATGATCAGACATTAAGGAAACATGTTGAAGTGCTTGCTTCTCTGACAACAATGCAGCAGTCAGTATGTCCTCCTTCTAACTTTAGATTCTGGTCCTGAATGCTCTGGATTTGTTTGGACCAGAGAAGGTAGGCGCTTTTAAGACACCCCCCACACGGCCGTTTTGGACGCCCCTCGGTTTGCCAGATATGAGAGCAGTTATCAGGTCAAACCAACAGGTGTTGCAGCGATGGAAGTGGGCAAGAGAACTGGTTCAGATAGAAGTGATTGAAAAATGGAGAGAGGTTAGAACGCAGAAAGGTTTACAGACCCATGCAGAGCTGGATAAACACTGAAGCTTCAGTGTCCACCACATGGTGACCTGCGTGAGCATCGACTCTAGAGGATATTTCTGACACTGTAGTTTACCTGATACTTCTCAAACTGCAGCATGCACACTGTAACGTGTTGAGAGTACAAGGTGTGCCAGGCTGTGCTGAAATGTTTCAGATGACAGTTGTGACGCACACATGCACACACGAACGCACACACTGTGTGTTTTACCTTGCAGTGAGTAGGTGTGTGTTGATGGCAGCTGGTTTGTCCTCCGTCAGGCTCAGTGTGTTGCTGTAATCCTGCAGACCGTCACACTAATCCATCCTGAGAAAACACTTTGATGTTACTGTCATGGACTCTTTCTTTCTGTGTTTGTGCTTCTGTGAGCAGAGTCAATAGTTGTTCATAAATATTTCCACACCTCAGTCTGCTCCAGTGTGTGTGTGTGTGTGTGTGTGTGTGTGTGTGTGTGTGTGTGTGTGTGTGCGCAGCATGTGATACTATAAGAGATAAAATGATTGATCTGCCGCACAAACTGAGAGCTGTTTGGTTTTTGTTTCAGCTGCTGCAGAAAAATATCTCCATGAACATCTGCCCTTATCAAACTGACGACATGAATACAGCTGTTCATTACGCTTAAAGAGATATTTGCACTTCTGTCCAACAACTAAATGTCTCAGTGGTTATTCAGAAATCTTTAAGCCAATTGTCGTATTTTAACATATTGACTGGTTCTTAATGACTACAAAGGTACAGAAAGTTTTGTAACTCATCCAGTACATTTCTTCAACCAGCATTTCGAGACGGGCTGTGACAGCTGAAGTCCGTCCACGGCGCCCTGAGCCCTGACAGGCTCAGATCGGTATTCTAACAACATGACAGGATGGCACAACAGAGATAGATTTTTTACACAGAGGACGATGTGTTTGTAGAAATGCTCTCTTCATTGATTAAAAAAAAAACATTAAAAAAATAACGACGCTGCATTTAAAATGCTGCCACAATCGGTTAAATAAATCATCACCCTTGTGCAGCTCAGACGGTGATCCCCGGACCAACTGAGACAACAAGTTCCTGAATGAGTCTGTAGCTCCTTTTACACATGCACAAAACTCCTGAAGATTTGTCCTGAAATTTTCAGGGTGAACTGAACATTTCTACTCTGACTTTACCAATGTTTGTCCTGCCAGCCCCCTGATAAAACTTCCATGTATGGTCAGTGAGCTGGCGAAGAACGCAGCAGAGAATGTTCAGACCAATCCATGGCGAGCGGGTGGGCAGGATAATGTTTATATTGTGCAACACTGGAGATCTTTCCTGCACATAATGATTCTGCTTCATAACCCTTTCCTGCTTGCATGGTCTGCATGTTCACAGATTTGTTGATGCATCCAATAACACTTGGCATTAATATAAAGCCAGTATCTGTCATTACAGACTCTGACTCGGATGCTTCGTCCACCATTTCTGTGTCGTCCTCTTTATGTCATGTCCTGCCTCCTGTCTGACCAGGAAACCAGGACATTAACCTGATTGAGAGTGCATGTGTGAAAATGCAAGTCAGGAAGATTCCAGGTGCAGCCTTTCTGACATTTTCAAGAAGTTGTCAAGAGTGCATGTGTGGAAATAAAAAGAGACTTGAGTGACTGAACGAGTCTCTGAGTGAAAGGCTGAATAATTAAAGCGATGTGAGAGTTGGTCAGACGGTCCCTGAGCCCCGGCTGTGACAGGCGTCCTCCCCCCCCCCCCCCTGGCTGCAGAGTGGCCCTTGGCTTATCATGAAGGACGGGGGGGCAGCGTCTCTGGCAAAGAGTCTCTCAATGAGTCTCTGGCAGCCCCTCTCATTAGCTGGTGAGATGGAGAAATTAGTCATATGAGTGATCATGACTAACTGGAATCACAGACCACAAAGAATACATGACATCATGAGCAACTTGTGGCAGTGAATGGTCAGCAGATCTGCAGGCGTAGTGAGCCTTAGTGTTAGCATCTACTTCTTCAGTGTATCTGAAAATTAAAGGAGCAATATGTAACTCTGATCCCTAGTGTTTAAAATGGGTACTGCAGTCCAAATTCTAAACATTGTAGAGAGCTGTCTCCTCCCGTCCTCTCTAGAGTGGATGCTCACACAGGTCACCATGTGGTGGACACTGAAGCTTCAGTGTTTATCCAGCTCTGCATGGGTCTGTAAACCTTTCTGTGTTCTAACCTCTCTCCATTTTTCAAAAGCATCTCCAATATTGATCCTAGTTTGAGCACGTTTCTGCTCGTGGAGCTTATTAGAAACATGCAGAGGGGTTTTAGGTCGGGTACAATCACTTCTATCTGAACCACTTCTCTTGCCCGCTTCCATCGCTGCAACACCTGTTGACCTGATAACTGCTCTCATATCTGACAAACCGAGGGGCGTCCAAAACGGCCGTGTGGGGGGTGTCTTAAAAGCGCCTACCTTCTCTGGTCCAAACAAATCCAGAGCATTCAGGACCAGAATCTAAAGTTAGAAGGAGGACATACTGGCTGCTGCATTGTTGTCAGAGAAGCCAGCACTTCAACATAGCATGTTTCCTTAACGTCTGATCAGATAGTAAGCTCACTTCATCATTTCACTCTCTATACATCTCACTGATTGGACTTTTAAAGAATCATCATCTAGCAGACCAACATTCATGGTAAATAAATCCACAGAATCCCCGGAGAGCTTGAGGGTCACCGAGTTAAACATCCAGCGTGTGCAGTAATGACATTGTCACGTTTCATAAATAATTTCTACTTCCTGCCTCGTTTAAATCATAGCAGTTATTCCACTCTGATTATCTGCAGCCAGCGTGTTACGAGCCATTAGATAAGTCCGCTCAGGATCAGTATCAGGTCATACGCCTCACTGCCTAATTGATTTGATAATTGAGAGATGCACATGCAATCAGGTCATCTGTCCTCATATGGAGAACTCTTGTTAATGTTAGAGAAGCACACATGCAGGTCCCAGTCCATGAAGCTAGAATAGCCCTGATGTGAGACGGATGAATGGCTTTGTTTTTCTACTTCCTGTATGAATCACACCTGATGGGAGTCGGTCGCTCTGCCGTCACTCAGAGGACTTGCACTTTATCCCTGGCAGCTTTCAGACCAGACGGGATAAAGCGCATTTGAAGATGTATTGATTGACTTTCCTCCAGCAGCCTGACTCAACCTGTGCAGCCATGTTTCCTCTCTCATTATCAGGCAGGCACTGATACAAAATATCGACAGCTCAGAGAATAAGCAGCATGAACGAGCGGCTGTCAGACGGCGTCCTCAACAGCATTTACCTCAAGGGTTTGTAAGAGGGGGGACATTGATTTCCTGGCTTGCAGACTGCTCTGTGACACCTCAGCATTCTTCATCTTATCAGCGTTTCACTGTAATCTCTGTGAGGTCATTCATGTTTCACTGCAGCTGTTACAACTTTGAGGAAATGTGCACAAACAACATTGATTTAAGGTGATTACCTGAACAGAGCTGTCTTGTCTTGCACATTTTCTTTTTAAAATCGATCATCAAAGACTTGGATAGGTTTCAAAACTTAAAAAAACCGACGGGTATCTTTTGGTTGTCATCGTTGAATCTCAGCTGACACACGGCCTTGTTGTTTTTGACACGTTGTTTTTAGGGATTCAAATCGAGCAGTCAGTCAACGACTAAAGTTATTTTAAGAAGAAGCGGGATCTTTCGCAATGCATTGTGAGATGTGTAGTTCATTGACTCTCGACGATGACTATGTACACAGTCTTCTCCGTTTTTGCACCGAAATAGATGTTTTATAGTCACGAGTATTGGGGTAGCTGGTTGTCATGGTTACAGGCTTCAACCTCTTGAGATAAAGATTTTGTGAAATGTCAACGGAGGATTCGAACGAGGAAATTTACTTCCTGAACCAGTGTCACCGACGGTCACTTTAGAGCTCTATGCAGAGAACTCCTGAATAGAATTTTGTTGGCCATATTTTGGTCTGAGTTTCAACATGCATCAGCACAAGTTCCTCGTCGTCCACATGTTTCAGTGTAAAGTTCTGATGGTCAGTATGAGCACAGATCGACAGTTGGGTAAATTTAAAGTTTAAATCCACAGGAGGTCTGGTGCTTGGCTGCAGCCGTGTCAGCAGTAAAGTTACAAGAATCAGAAATCATAAACAGACGATCACAAGCAAACACAACATCCTCTCTGTGAAATCTTACAGTCAGGCTGATCTCACCTGGACATTTCATCTGCACTAGGGCTGCAACTAACGATTATCTTAATAATCGATTAATGGAATTAAAAAAACAAAAACATTTTGAATTTCCATACGTTTATTCAAAAACAGAACATTAGTTCATTGACAGTGCAAACAAAAGTGCAAAAACAACAGGTTACTGCTTGGACGTCTCCATGAGCTTTGTGAAATGGGTTCTTGAGGGAAGAGCGTAGCCAGGGTTCAAGGTGGGGATCATTGTAGTGAAGTTGCATCTTCATTTTCAACTATCGTCAGAGGCCTCATGTCAGCTATGAGCATGTTGAGGATGCTATCTGTCAAGACAGATGCTTGCTGTGGCGTACATGATTGTTTTCTGCAATGACAAAGATAGTATTAGTATGTAAAACAGCACAATTTACATCTAATCAATATGTCTTGATAAAGGCAAGTAAGTAGCCCAAAGAGCACTTGCAGAGACAACACACGTTTTTTTTTTAAGATTTATTTTTGGGCTTTTTATGCCTTTAATGGAGAGATAGGACAGTGGATAGAGTCAGAAATCAGGGAGAGAGAGTAGGGAATGACATGCGGGGAAGAAGCCACAGGCGGGATGTAAAGCTGGGCAGCCTGCTTGAGACTACAGCCTCCATACATGAGATGCGCGTACTAACCACTGCGCCACCAGCGCCCCACAACACACGTTTTTATAATATATATTTATTTACACTCATACAGGTACCCTACAAACGACTTATTTACACAAATTTAATTAAGTTTCTAAATGCACTTGCATACAGTGCAGTGTATTAACTCTCACCTTATTACAGAAAATTAATACTGGAAGCTTAATCATCAAATTATTAAATCATTGTAGTAAGTACATTCGTTTTTAATTGTTTATTTATTTACAGCAACCTGACCAAGTGCTTTAAAAAAACATTAAACTAAAATAAAATGTAAAACACACACTTACACAAATTCCAACGTCAACAGAAATTAATATGGGAAAAAAGCAAAGAATATATCTGACAACGTATTGAATGTAGGCCTAAAAGGCAAAATAATAAAAAGTTTTCTTTAGTCTAAGCTTGTTTGGCATTGGCAAAGTAAAAAGTTTTCTCTACCGCCGTCATTAACCAGCTAACGCTAACGCCACTTTAATGAACTTTTCATGCTTGTCAAGCTGGATAAAAAGTAAACACAGGCACCAGCCGAGCAACCGGAGAGATTAACGTTATATTTTCTTACTTGAAAACGGAACAAACATGGGATTTTGTCGTGACTTACCCTGCTGTCGAGCTCCCTTCCTAGTCAGCGAAGACTCCAACATGTTTCTTTTTCAGGTGCCGCATCATCACTGTGGTGCTCCGGTACCGCGCCATATCGCTATTGCAAAGCTTGCAACTAACTCATGTTTTTATGCATTGTGAAGTGCTCCAACACTTCAGAAGATGTCGTTTGAACTGTTCTCTCCGCTCTGCTATGTTTAATATCCGAAATACCAGCTCCGCTCTGTCATGCTCTCGGTCCGCCACGCTGTGCTGCTGTCGGCATGTAAACAGTTCAGCGTGTACGTCAAAAGTCTGCGACAAAGGGAGTGACGCATTAATCGTGCGACGCAAAGAATCGATAATGAAAATCGTTGCCAACACTTTTATTAATCGATTTTTATCGATTTTTTATCGATTCGTTGTTGTAGCTCTAATCTGCACAATCACATCAGCTTCATTAAACACTTCTCAGGATATAAAGAGAGATGACATGACCCAGAGTAAGAC
>NC_089206.1:20779614-20819614 GCF_963930695.1 Labrus bergylta
GTTGTAATAATCCCTGATAGAGAAGAAAACATGTGCACACAACAACACAGACATTCTTGTTTTCTTGTCATGGGGAATATTCAGGCCACGGCTGATTGGTACATTGATTATGTTTCTGTAAAAACACGATCCACTCCCTCTCCTCCTGAATGAAGCTCCTGCGTTTGTTTGCCTTGTCCTTCAACTCTGAATGCCATCTCAAGTGGACTGTTGTGCTCTTCATCACATGACTTCTACTCCAAATCAAAACAGAAAGTAGTGCAGAAGTGATGCTGCAGAAAAGCCTTTAACTTAAAGCACTGACTTTGAACAGGCTGCCATATTTGACGGCAAACAGATGTGCAGCCAAACCACAAACAGATGAAAACAACGACATTTGTTCTGGATTTTTAAAGGCCTTTGTATTGTTAAAGGTTTTTTCTTTCAGGTCACACTCTTTAGATTATGGTATGACCGGTTCTAGCCCATGTGTTATTCTTCTAACCCAAACCCTTGGCTGCTCATTAGGACCCCCCCCCCCCAAAAAAAAACAACCCAACTTAACGGAGATATAACTTCAGCAATCGAAGGAAACGTTTAGAAATATTCTCCCCTAAATGATAAAACATGGATTCTTCAGAAACAGCAGCGTATGTAGAAGACAGCACTGATCTACTTCACGAGAATGCGGTTATAGATCCAGTGTTTCAGCGTTTGAGCTCATAAAAAGCTGCTGGCCTTGATGTTACCCCCCGATGAAAGATGCTCTTGTAAACCTTCAGGTGTGAAACCAACAATGTGAGGTTTGAAAGCTCGTCTACCAAACGACCTCTGACACATGATGTGTGAGCGTCACCTCGCTAGCCTTCAGACTAACGGGTGAGCGAAATGTTTGTTGCACACTAATGTACAGTATGTTTTGGGAGGTGGACGAGCTCGTCTTGTTTCTGCACATAATACATGGCTCTGAATACAAGGTTGGTAAATGATAGTGGGTGCAGATAGTGGGAGATATCTTCCTGCAGGATTTAGTGAAGTGAAATCCTTGATGGTGTCCTGGATCTGGCAGCTGGATGATGAGTGTGGGGTTGTTCTCAGGTTATCCATATATGACAGCCACAGTTAATTCATGGCTCTCTGTAACAACCTGGCACCACCTCTTTACCCTTCCACAAGCCTCTGCTCATCCATCTTTCTGCCTGCTTCACCTCCCTGGCACTGTTTCTCTGCTCAGGACTCCAGTGGGTGTGTGCGTTTGAATTCTTCCTCTCTTATTTTACGTCCTCTACCCTTCAGAATCCTTTTTTTCCCCTTTCGATAACAAAGATCCCCTCCTCCACCCGTGACCCTCCTCCTATCTACCTTCACCTCCCTGCCCCCATCCGCCCCCCCCGCCTCTCTGCGCGAGCCTGATAGATGCTCTCCAATATCCAGCCGACATAAATCTTCTCCCAAGCCGGCCACAAATATCTCAGCTATGTTGATTTACGAGAGCCGGCCTCCCTGTCTGTCTCAAAGAGAGGCCGCGCTGGTGCTTGTCGGCTGCATGTAGATGGGATTGATTTCTTAATAGCCGGTCTCTTCAGAGTGAGAGCGCCGTTTTCACGAGGCAGTAGTAAAGAGAGAGAGGGATTATTGAGTGTGTGGCTGAGCAGCACTGATGGAGAGCAAAGAGGGACTCACCTGTAAAAAAGGTCAGTGAGGCAGTAAACAGGCAGATGAGCGGGGGGGGGGGATGGAGAGGTGGAGGACACAGAGGCTGAGAGCTGAGCACCATCACATCCCTCTGCACGCTGCACGGTGACACATCGGGCACGATGGAGGCTGAGAGCTGAGCATCATCACATCCCTCTGCACGCTGCACGGTGACACATCGGGCACGATGGAGGCTGAGAGCTGAGCATCATCACATCCCTCTGCACGCTGCACGGTGACACATCGGGCACGATGGAGGCTGAGAGCTGAGCATCATCACATCCCTCTGCACGCTGCACGGTGACACATCGGGCACGATGGAGGCTGAGAGCTGAGCATCATCACATCCCTCTGCACGCTGCACGGTGACACATCGGGCACGATGGAGGCTGAGAGCTGAGCATCATCACATCCCTCTGCACGCTGCACGGTGACACGTCGGGCACGATGGATGCTGTGTTGTCAAGAGAAGAACGAGATGACTTCTTTGTTAAAAAGTGTAAATATGAGAGATGGATGTTAGAGGTTCATTTATACCATTAACAAGAAAGATGCTAAATATAAGTCTTGACCTTTTTTCAACATTCAGATTTTATACAAGTGTGCCGATGAGCACTCATGAGTCAACGCAGAGATTGTAAATGCGGTTCTGGAAACTTGTCCCACTCGGACTAAAATACAATCTGAACAGAAAACTGTCGAGTGTGTTTTTCCTGAAATCATCAAATTAAAAGAATTAAACACAAAAGATCGAGTGGAGAAGTAATAGAGGACCTTGTTTAAACATTTAGGAGGTCAATTACAGATTCCACGATGCGCTGTAATACGGAGCATCCATTATTCAACACAGCAGAGTTTAACTTTCTATTAAAGAGGACAAGCACAATGTGAGAGTGCCACGCTAATATTCTGAATAATTCGTCTTAAAGGTCAGACGTTATTTATAACTAATGACCATCATCGCTCCAGCACACAGCATTTTAAATGTATTTACATTTAATTGGAGTTAACTTTATTTTTCCCGGAAGCATCAGCCCAGCTCAGTGTGGCTCCGAGGCTCTCAGGAGGATCTGTTGAACACGGACCAACACGGTCGATGCTGTGCAGCTCCAGTCCACATCTGGAGGAACTTCTTTCCAACAAACGAAATATTCTCCTTCTACTCAGCGGATTCATATTTAAATACATACAGTACATATCACGCTACCATGTTGGTGAGACTTGTCCAGAACCTGACGTCGGGTTCTGACGACGTATCAGAGCAGAGCATGGAGCGCACAAGTTGTAGGACACCGCCCACCCCGGCAGCTCTGGCAAGGACACGCCCACTCGGAAGCTGATTGATGTGGGGAGGCGGGGCCTTAAAGAGGCCTGATGAGTTCCAGACATTTAAACTCATATTGCACATTTTTATGCAATTAATTAAAAAAATAACACACCAGACTCAGTGTGCAAGGGGACTGTGCATAACTTTTTTTATTTTTCGGATTACGGATCCAAATGCAAATACTGATTTAGACTAAAGAGACCTGGTCTACTTGTTTTAAAGAAGAGGAGACCTAATCTCATTAGACCACTAATGAAGACCTTCAATCAGAACAAAGAAGCTACAAGAGGCTGTTTCTAATGACACACTTTTTAAACACAGCTCCAGGAGTAGAACTCTGTAATTTGAGAACAAATACAAACCCAGATTTCTCGCCCACATTGTGACCATTCACCAGTTTTCTACAGTTTGTGTGGAGTTCTCAGACTCCTTCATGTTCACACTGAAGAGCAGATAAGCATCCTCTTCCTCCTGAGCCTGGGCTGCAGCAGATAGAGCTCAGGCGGCTCTGATAAATATAACGTCTCTGTGTTATCAGAGCTTCCACAGGACCAGGACGGACCGGGGAGAGTCCGTGTGAAGGTGGAGGAAGATACCGAGGGAGAGCAAGGGCGGAGATAATAACGAGGAAGGAGAGTCAAGTGGACGACACAGTTGTTTTTTAAACTTCAAGGTAAACTGTCGATTTTACAGACGACATCAGGGTCAGGATATCTGATGTGAGGAGTAACAGCTTTGACAAGCCTGAGAAACAACGACACATTTCAACATGAACCTTTTTCTCTCTCAGATGTTCAGCCATCGATTACCAATGATTTCCAGCCACACCTCGTGCCGCTCTGTAATTTAAAACTCTATTCTGACGCCCCTCTGATGCATCGCAGCATTTTGCAATACATCTTTTGTTTCTTTGAAGGCAGAAAGTGAAACGCTCTTTACGTCCATTTAGTCACACCGCAAAAAATTCAGATGAGAGGAAAAAGATTTCACCACATTTCAACAATCGAGAAGCAGAAAACCAAAATGTAATAAGACAAAGTTGATGATATATCAGTGTGAGGCTCGTGCTGCAGAATATTGTTATTGTGTTGACTCTTCTGTCTCCGGCCTCCCTTTCTCATTTTATGAGAGCTTCCATTTCTCTGGACTGACTGCTGGGGACGAGCCGTGAAAGAGCTCCTTCAAGAAATCCCAGAGGTAATAAAAAAAAAGAAGTCAGAGTCCATTTATTCTGTCACCTATACAGCACACGGTCTAACAAAAGAAATGAGTGTTCATGAAGGTTAAAGGATCTCTGAGCGCAGGATGGATAAATGTGAGAATGAATCTATACTGAACATGTAAACACAAACAAGATGTTATTTATCAGTGAGACATTTTTTCCACTGAGGGACTTATTTTGTTTGACAAAAGGTGGGACGTGTGTTTACATCCAGTACACTTTATATAGACATTGATTCCTCAGTCATGAGCACACACACACATCCACGGGTTAAAAAAAAGAAATTATTTATCGTGTAACCATGTCAGACACATGTGACTGGTTGTAGAAAGTGGAGCTCAGACTTGTTGGACGGTCACGTCTGTTACATAGGCAGAAAATGAGTCCAATCGACGGCCGCATCCATATTGGATTTGCAGTCTCAACCTAACTTCGGATCAACCTAGCTACAGCAGTAAGGTGGGACCGGTGGGACTTAACTCCGCCCATTCAGCTCGACGTTAGCGGTCCACTTCACAGCATAGCTAACAGCTAGGCTGCTATCATCCCCGATTCCTGCTCGTCCTGAGAAAACTCTACAAACAGTAAGTTAACATTTAACTTTTATACAACACAGTTAAACGAATTATATTCAACACAAATATTTAATTAAAGTCTTAAAACTACACTTTTTTAAATATACAACTATGGTTATTAGTTATTTGTCAGAGCAGTTAGACTTTGTCAGTGTTAGCAGAGCAATACATTAACAAAGTTTTATCCATAAACTGTAAATAAATATGAGACATCCAGAAGAAATGAATATTACAAAGCATACAGTTCATGTTACTGTTCTGACAATAAGAGGAATGTCTGTGTTTTATATTTACTGATGTCAACAGCGATGACGGTGAACATGACAATTGAAAAATAATTATATAGTATTTATTATAAGACATTTGTTTTCTATTGAACCCTGTGAAGTCATGGAGTCTGTGGACAGTGTCAGCTTCACACCAAAAACTTTAAGTATTAGAAAAAATAGTGTTTAAGACTGGCATCTATTATGATGAGTTGCAGCTACCTTGTTCAATATTATTCCTGCAGATGTGGCTAATAACAAAAAAACAGCCTGAGCTGTCACATTTAGTTAACTGTACATTTTGTCTTGTCTGAGGCATTAGTTGAACATCTTTGTATTTCTCCTATACACACAGTGTGGATTATTGGTGACTGGTCCATCGAGGTGCCCAGAGAGCTGCAGAGACAGAGGAAGAAACCTGAGCCTCAACAACATCTGTATTTGTTGGTTCTTCTGGGGTGGACTTCGGTTGCTTCTCTTCAACAGCTCGCTGCGAGGGAGGTCTCCCCCGGATGGCCTGAGTGATGTCACCCACAGGCTGAGAGCTGGAGCTGAGGCGGGTTTTAAGCCTCTTGACAAACCGTTACACCGCGCCCACCTGTCAAGCTGGTCAGCTACACGCCTTATTGTGAATAACTCTTATCCTTCATCAAATCAAAACTGATGAGTCATCAAAACATTCACCCCCCCCCCCCCCTCCATCGAGACATGAGCTGATCACACCTATTTGTTTGTTTTGTACCAAGCTGTAAACATGTTCATCTCTGCTGTAAAAACAAACTTTTTTTAATGTTGTTTTTCAGATTAAATAAATATTTCTATATAAATGCACTCCTTTATGTCTACTTATGAGTATACATTTCAGATTTGAAATGACAAGACTAAAATGTGCATTAATGCTCAACTCAATAGCTTAGGGAAGGAAGTCTACTTTTACACAACTTTTTATTCTTTTGATAAATACTAATGTAGTTCATTTCTTAAAATGGGATGGAACAGAGTCATTGCAAAAATATGACCTTAAACACAGCCCCATTCTTAAATCAAGATACATGGAGAGTAAATAAGATCAATAACTTGTGAATAAAAACACAGTTAAAAATGATTTAGAAATGTAGTCTTCCCTGATCAATATCACATAATATCAACTTCTCCCATCTAAACTGGACAAAGGGTTTTAAAATGGGAAGAAAATAGTTTGATTGCAAGTTGTTTGGAGGAGATCTAGTTTTATTTGAACAGCATGAATACAGTCTTCCAAGGTGCAAACCCTCCTCCTCCTCCTGAAGCCTGTGGAGCTCCTTCATGTACTGCTGTCCTATCTGCTGGCCATCTTCTCTCACCAGAACTTCAACTGTTGAAATGTCATTCAGAAGAAGTTCGAGCATGTGACATGGATCCAGGAGAACATGGACTTTTAGTGAGGGGTCTTCAGGATGGAAAAGAAAGAGAAAATATCAGTTATTCATTAAATCATTTTGTTTGTTCTCATCTATTTTTCTGTATTCATCTGTGTGTAAGAGCACATTTATAAATTCAACAGTGTACTACCCAGACAACAAAGGTCCAGTATTCAGGTAATCAACATCTATTCAAAGTTAAGAAGATAAACATTATTGTAATCATGCTGTTTTCAGCTCTCTCTCTCACTTGCACAATGATATTCCACATCAAATTGTCTCAGATTTTGGGTGAGAAAAAATTAAGCAATTTATTGTGGATAGTACTTCAAACATTTCTAAATAATGTAAATAATGAGCTACACAGTTAACCGACTGGTTTACAAGCTAATGCTAAACAAGCTAGGTCCGTAAATATAAATACCGACACATGAGTAAGCAGTAAATATAACACTACTATATCACTTACCGAAAAAAACTGAAGCATCAACTTGTTGGATGGTCTGTTAACCGCACAGCAAGCCATGTATGTTGTCAGATATGTGTTAAACAAACTCTCCAAACGAAGTAAGAAAGAGGAGAAATCAGACGGATCAAGCTGTTAGCCTCCTGACCTGCTGAACTGACAGACAGATGCAGCGCGCAGAGCTGTCAATCAAATCTGACACAACCAAATATGGGCATAGCCGTTTTCCTTAATAGAATAAAATCCGATGAGTTACAAAAAAATTCACCCCCCCCCCAACAGTGTGAGGAGAAGGGGCCGTCAACTTCTCAGATATATCTCGTTTTTTGAACCAGGCTGTAAACATGTTGATTCCTGTGGTAAAAACGGGCTTTTTTGGCTGTGGGCTTATGGCACTTCCGGCGCTTCTGCAGCCAGCCTCAAGCGGAACCTCGAGGAACTGCAGTTTTTTGTACTTCCGCATAGGCTTCATTTTTCGAGACCGGAGGTTGCCCCTTGGGTGACACCTAACAGACCGCTAGCAGCTCCCACCTGTCACGCATAGAGGCCACGCCCCTTTATTCTACATCCCTTTAAGCCTTAATAAAATCTAAACAGGTGAGTTGTGTAAAGATTCAGCCCATACAGTTGAAGAGAGAAATGAGCTCCAGAGACCCAGACTGTTTTTATACCAGGATGTAAACATGTTTAACATGGGGCTCTATGGGGACTGACTCACTGCAGGACACAGACTCTAGTGGACACTGGAGGAACTGCAGCTGTAAAGTTGGACATTTTAACATGGGGCTCTATGTGGACTGACTCACTGCAGGAGACAGACTCTAGTGGACACTAGAGGAACTGCACATCTTGGCATTTTCAAGTTAGCTTTCTTTTTCTGAGATAAGGCCAAAATGTATAAAGGTCAGAAAGGAGACATATAAAACACTGTTAGATATTCTTGCCAAATGGTTACACATTTCAAGATATCAAAAATGATCTTGGGACGCCGGTGGTTGGTTCACTCGCTCTGTGTCGAGGCTGTGGTTCTCAGGGCAAGTGGCCCAGGTTCAAATCCAGCCAATGGCTTCTTTCCAGTGTGTTGTTCCCCGCTCTCTCTTGCCCTGGTTTCAAACTCTGTCCACTATCCTGCCTCTCCAATGAAGCCCCAAAGAGGCCCAAAAGAAATCTTCACGTCTGCTTCTTTTTGAATATAATTTAAGAATTGCCTCGGGGACATTAGAGGATTAAAGTAAAGATCCTGTTGTATAAAATGTGATGATCTTCTCTCCGCCATTGTTTGAAGCAGATAAAGAGCGGTGCAGTGTTCACGTCTCTGTGCAGATTTAGATCCAGCAGTCATGCCCCGACAAAAGCTGCAGAGGAATTGTTTATAGAAGGTTTTTCTGGATGAATTCCATTTGTGAAATGAAAAAGATTGTGTGTGAAACGGGCGGGTGTGTTTAGGTATGCTGGTGTGTGTTTGTGCATTCATGCACGTGAGTTTACACAGCTGTCAGATCCTCAGCACCAGCATAGACATGTACTGTTTGTCCTTTTGGCAGTGAAGGACTCTGTGATAACAATTGTCCTGCTAGATTGCTGCACTGAAGCAGGGGAAAAAGACTTCTTCTTCTTTGTCAAACATTCACATTATCATCATCACGGACGAGTCTGAAGAATGCAAACAAACTGCTTTTAGAAGTGTGGAGAAAATGACAAACAACTGTTGAAAAGGACAAAACCAAACGGGTGGTGTGATCACTGCTGGGCATAATTTCAGAGCATGCATGTAGAGTTTTTAATGAATGAATGAATGAAGACATCTCTCTGTGGGTTAGCGTTGAAACCACAGACAAAGCTCGCCGGTCTCTTGAGACGGGGTGTAAAGAAGAAAGAGGGAGAAGAAGATGAAGAGAGGAAGGCGAGGGATGTGAGAGCTCAAGGCCAGAAAAGACAAACTAATTAGATTCAAGCGTGCTGCATCGAGAAAATAACTTCATTTAATCACGAGAGAAGTCTGTAATGTTACAGATTCACAATAACACACACATGAGACTCAGCAGGCTCTACATGGACTCCAGGATTCTGTACAACTTCTAAGTAAACTGAACGAGTTTCCTGACTGGCTGTCTGTTACGATAACCATGAAGCCCTCCACCGTAGAGCTGCAGACTCTTCATGTCATCACGACAGAGCGTCCATCCATGGACACCAACAGGACCAGCATAGAACTCAACCACCCAGTCAAAAACTGTTCTGCCTGCCCCTCTGGTAGATATAGGCCAGCATCTAGTTTGTGTGTCTGATGAGCGTTCTCGTTGGCTCATCAATTTTTAAGATAAAATAGATAACCTGCAACTTGAAAGGTATTAAGTGACCCAGATGTTTGGCTGTGGCTCAGTTGGTAGAGTCATCGCCTTCCAACCGAAAGGTCGAGGGTTCGATCCCCAGCTGAGCTGAGTGATCCCCATGTCTGATGTATCCTGGGGCAAGACACTTAACCCCGCATTGCTCCCTCTGCTTCGGTGGCGGTGTATGAATGGATTAGTGTTGTACTTACTCTCTTACGTCGCTTTGGATAAATGCGTCTGCTAAGTGAATTGTAACATTGTAATATCATGCTGCTCCTCTGTGGTCCGCATCCTGGGCATCCTGGACTCAACCCTATCATTCCAGCCCAACATCAAATCTGTTTCTAAATCTAAATCTAAGAAATATCTCTCGACTCCGGCAATCACTCTGGACTCTGTGGCTGAAACCTTCATAACCTCCTGTATGGACTTCTGTAATGGACTCCAGCAAAGCCTGTAAAGGGGGGAGTCAGCTCTGTGAAGGTGAGTCTTTACATTCAGAGATCAGAGTTCAGGGATCAAACAGAGGGTGAGGGGACTCCTGTGTTCCCATCTCTGGATGTGTAACGCAGCACACCGAGCCGAGAGATGACAGCACCGAGGCTCCATGGTGGAGTCTGACACAGATCAACATGACAGCACACAGGAGAGCACACTTCTCCAGGACATAACAGAAATCAATTTAACACCAGTATCAGGGTTTAACATTTTCTCAAGAACAAGAACATTACAAGTAGAGCTACTGGGCACTCGCAATAATGCTGCTCTTGTCTTTCTACTGTTTTTTTTTCACACAGCGGGGTCTTTTCTGAAGATGACGCCACGAGGGAAGAGAATTGTTACGTCGACACAAAGACCAGCACCGGGTTGCCCCAGCTCTGCTCGAGTCCAAACGTAGCCTAGTTCTAGTGAGATGAACATCGTAGGTAGAAGTTATAACTTAACATATTGTGAAAAACCCACTTTGTGTTTTTTGCACATATATGTGGGTGACCAGAAAGTCTACTGACCCACAAAATGTGACTTGACTTTATTTTGCATCACTTGAAGAAAAGTAGGGACTAAAGTTACCAAGAGGATAAAAGAGGGCGGAGCGATGGTAAAGAGAAAACAGCCAATAAGCCTCAAACACTTGAAGAGCGATGGGGAAGAGGGTAAATATCATGTGCATAAAAACCCTGATGGTGAACAGCGACATGACAGGAGAGTCAGAGACGTACAGAAAGTGTGTGAAAGTGAAATGACAGATCAGCTGTGCAGCATGGTAAACCCCTCCCTCTCCTGCATCCTGAATGTACTGCTCAGAAACTCCCGTCCTTCATGTTTCACGTAACAGAGGGGTCTCATGATGGCAGTCAGTGCATTTATCTGTCGAGCCAACACCTTTACTGCCATCAACACTGCCTTCGACTTCATGTATTTCTTCTTCCCGCTGACAGATTGTTAGAGAGAGAGTGTGTGTGTTTGTGTTAGTGGGGGGCGAGCATAAACATGTCTCTCTCTCTCCCCCTGAGCTGCAGTGGATTCCCCATCGAGTGCGAGAGGAAGTGGATTAAGGAGGAGAGTAGATTAGTGCGGTGAGAGGGACAGACTGAGGAGCCAATCATGAAGCACTAAAGTGTAACTTCAATTAAGGAAGCACTTCTATAAAAACTGATATTTTACATACAAAGAGATCTTTTACTCTTTAAAGGTGTAACCAGCTGCCTGGCTTAAATATAAAAGTGAGTCGAACCGCTACAGAAAAGGCATTAACGTCCAGAGAGGGCTCTGTGGATGCTCTGCAGAGAGGCAGGCTTTCATTCACTGAGGAGGAAGATAAGAGGAACAGACAGAGTGACGGACTAACAGATGAGACAGTGTGTGAGAGACAGACTGTTTAGATTCAGTGATATACAGCTGGCTGCTCTCAGGGGAGAGCTTTTCTTCAAAGCCTGCTGGTCTGTCTGCTCTGTTTGTACTCAGACTGCTGCCGCTGCTCTCACACTCATTCAACAAAACAGCTGTAATCTGAGCGCTACACACTCAGCGCTGCAGAATCTCCGGCTGTGCATCAACACCAAGTTAGCATTCTGAACGAGTTTCTGCATAAAGACCACGGCCGCCACCTGATGTAGTCTGATTATCACACTGATCAAATCAGTCAGGAACAGGCGGGGAGACGCCAGGACCGACATCCTCATATGTCTATTGGTTAGTCATCACTCAAACCCAGCAGGTGTGTCCTTTAAAAACGTGTAGTTTTTGTCCCAGACAGGTTCATAGTGTGACAACATAACAGAGAGGATCCGCTGTTAAATCGCTCTCTTCAACGAGTGGGACAAAGGGGGCGCTGGTGGCGCAGTGGTTAGTGGGCGCGCCCCATGTATGGAGGCTATGGTCTTCCAAGCGGGTTCAAATCCAACCTGTGGCTCCTTTCCCGCATGTCATTCCCCACTCTCTCTCCCAACTTCTTTCTGACTCTATCCACTGTCCTATCTCTCCATCAAAGGCACAAAAAGCCCAAAAATAAATCTTTAAAAAAGATTTTTTTAAAGAATGAGCGTGACAAAGGAGCGCTGTTAGCCTAGCGGTTATTTCCTGCACCCCATGTACCAAGGCTATCGTCTTCAGTGCAGCGGCAGTGGGTTCAAATCTGACCATGCCCCTTTGCTGCATATCATCCTCCGCTCTCTCTCCTCCCAGCGTTTCCTGTCTCTCTTCAGCTGTCCTATCCAATAAACACAAAAGTCCCAAAAACATTTCAAATTTTATTTTTCACCAGTTTTGTCTGGAGAGCTAAAGGCCGGACTTGAACCCGGGCCGCCCGTTGTGTGGACTACAGCCTCTGTATATTGGACGCGCCCTCAATAGTTCTTACTCTTAAAAAAAAAAAAAAACTCAGGGTTGTTTTTTATACAAGCACGAACCAGCTCTCCTCTTCCGCAGACTAAACGACGAGTCGTCTCACAGCGGTGATAAAAACGAGTCTGATGGGAGTTAAGAAATGAGCAGCACTGCTACTTGACATTAACCCATTTATAGAGAGCTTAGTGAGGGAACAGCCCACAGCTGTACACATCCTCCGTCTCTGTGCATATTGTGGGAATGAGCTGAATGAGCATGTTATTTCCTCGGGGAGCTGGCAGTGTTTAGGATGAATTAAGGATGAGTGAGTGGAGGCTGTCGCTGGTTTCTTTGTGTACAAGTGGTTCAGATGTCGGTTTCCTTTTTAAGAATCTATTCCAGGATACACGTGTGTGTTTTTTTCTGTGTGTAATTGTCATGTATGTGTGTTGCCTTCATACAGTCCCTCGTCTCTTCTCTGTGTAACACTTCATGTTTTTTTTCCCCGGATCTCTGGCAGGGATGCTCGCTGTCTCTGGGGCCGTCCCAGTGAATTGTGGGTCAGACAAAACAGGACTGGGCCACGTCTGTTACAAAGCCCTGCTGGGCGCGGCGCAGTGCCATCACATGGCTCGACACTCGTTTTCTCTCGCTCTGCTCAGCGGGGCCAGATGGACACACTGCAAAAAGACTGCAGAGCGAGCAAGTGAGGTTTTCATTCTCAGATTCTATTTTGTGAAGTAGGTGATCATTTTTTACCACCAGAAGTAAAGACGACTTTCCTGCAGCATTCAAAGCAACATCATTAAGTTTTCCTCTGACAATGTGCTGGAGCTGCTTCCTGAACCAAACCAGGAGTCATTTAGAGCGTTTCCTCTTCCCCAGCTTCAGTTTGCAGCTTCCTTGAGCTCATCCGCAGCCTCACACTGCTCTAAAATCAAATCTTCAAAGACACATTAACCTGGCAAGACATCGATCGGAGAGGCTGTTGAAATATTTACAGAAATGTCCTGAAGACGATGATAGTTTCCACCAGGAAAAGCTGAATTAGAAATAGAACAAGGTTGGACTAATCAGCGGAATTAGGGAGAGAAAAAGATTTCAAGGACTTTGCACGTACTGGAATATTCTGCAGCTTACAAATGATGTCCGACTGTTTTCTTTCAATGTATAAAAACAGTGTGTGCAGCACTGTGGACTTTGCAGACTTGAGGGTTAACTTTGACATTTTAGCTGTAACCATGTTGTCTGTGTGACGCTCTATTTGGCAACAAAGGCTTAGCAACTGCTAAATGGTTGAAACATGCAGCCTATTCCAGCTGGCCAATGAGCTTCATGAGCTAATAAGCGCTGTATGATGAGTGCAGAAATAACACAACATGTAAATAAAATGACACTCTGAAGCTTTGACTTCTGTTAGATATTAAATAAGATGATATCATTTTAGTTTGAGCCCGTGCATTTATCATGAGTAGAGAAACGAGCATAAGCCTATTTGAGATGAAAGCAGTGACCTTTTGTCGCGTTCTGGATGTTCGTTTACCCGACAACAGAGTTTTTTTAGCGGGATTCAGAGTGCTAACTTTTGAAAAGAGAAGCGTCTCCGTCTTCTTGTAAACAGGCGATATGCAGTTCCTTTGTAAAGGGAGACCTTTGGCACATGTGCATAAAGGGCCTTTGAGATAGGATGCGATGGGCGCTGCACGACGGTCTCAAACCCATTCATTGTCTATGTGTTGTGCAGTGAGAGCATATCTGCGCCGTGCAAGATTGCGCTTGCAGTCCGTGCGCGCTCCAAGCAGTTAAAACACATCGCAAAAAGAAAGCTTGTTCGGCATGAAATGTCCAGCAGTTTGAGCGTACCAGCTAAAAACAGCAGAAATGTCAGTATAGACCTGCAGCTCCTGGGCGAGCCCAAACTCTCCCACATCTTCTTCTTCGCTGCTCGTCTCCTCCTCCTCAGCAGAAGAAGGTTCATACTGTGCATCCCATGTATCGCTGTTTTCCTGACTATTCTTTCAGTCACCTAGCAACTTGCGCCGTAGCTTTGTGCTCATGTGTGCTCCCCTTCTGCTCTGTGCAGCAAGCGCAGAGCACACCACATCTTACCTGAAAGGCCCTTCACAGCTCCAGTCAATAGCCATGAGCGAGAGGTCGGACTACAACAACTTTTGGGAATTTTGGGCCCCTTTGCCTCCACCTGATTAGACAGCTGAAGAGAGACAGGAAACGGGAGGAGAAAGGGGACGACGACCCGCAGACCCGAACCAACGTCCACTATCAGTTCAAAGGATATACAGACATGACCATTATATGTCAGCCACAGATTTCTTCTGTTTCCTGGATGTTTATGTGTCATTTTTTAACTCTTGGGCTGCTGACACACACGGCACACAGATTTGTTTCCTGTTCGCATAAAGATTTCTCAGAAGAAATAATATTACCATAAACTAAGTCAAATCTTGTACATTTAAACGAGGGTCTTCAAGTGCAGAAGAAATGTTTTATGCATTTTTTGCAGTGCATAAAGCGAGTTCCTCCCGCTCCCTCGGGGTCTGCTGGGGGCCTCTCTGGAAGCTGAGTCTTCTTCTCCCTACAAACTTTGCAGCATCTGCGTCTGGACGTCATGAACAGAGCCATCAGAGAGCCATCAGAGAGCCAGCCGTCCCTCAGGCTTCAGGGCGGCTGAGGGTCACTGGTTCTGCCCCGCCGTTCTCTGAGCTCCAGCTCTTCTCTGTCACAGGCGACCCCCCCCCCCCCTCCTCCTCCCTCCTCTCTGATTCTTGGAGCTCTTCCAGCCCGGAGGCGAGGAGGCTGTGATGAGAGGAGGAGGGAGGGGGGAGGAGGATGAGGGGGTTGGATGGATATTCTGGCTCTGATCCAGACATTGGCTCTGGAGGAGGAGGAGGAGGAGTGAAGCTGTGTTTGTTTCCAATGCTCTGTTCACACACACACGCACGCACACACACACACACACACACACACACACACACACACACACACACACACACACACACACACACACACACACACACACACACACACACTGAAAATATGGTAGTCAATGCGGGCAGTCGGTGCTAAGGTTGGACACGACTTCACAAGCAGGGAGCCATGCTGGTTTCAAAGCTTCATTATATTTAAGATAGCACATGTAAAGTTTTTTTAAGCTTTTTCTCTCGGTGTTCGATGTTTTCTTACTTTCAAGACAATTGCAAATCTTTGGTGTGCACTGACCTTAACAGTTCCTCTTCTGTAATGTACTGATACATGATCATGTTGATAGTAAAGAGACACAATGTGGCTCAGAGAGAGAGAGAGAGCGAGAGAGAGAGAGAGGATGACCTGACTCTGAGCTACAGGTTGACCTTGTGCTAATTAAACCCATGTTTACAGAATGTTTTGTCAAAGCTCCTTAGAAACCTACAACCTCGGACTGATAGGCCACCATGGCCTCATCGTAGTATCATCTACCACATTTTCATTTATTTACAATGTAAGCACAATATTATCAGTTTCATTTATAAGTCTAGTGAAGTGTTTTGTTGGTGTATTAATACAAGATAATTCAATAAAGTGAAAGCCAAATACCACCCGGAAACAAATATTTCCTCCTCTTAATGATAATAAATAATAAGCTCCACGAGCAGAAACGTGTTCAAACTAGGATCAATATTGGAGATGCTTTTGAAAAATGGAGAGAGGTTAGAACGCAGAAAGGTTTACAGACCCATGCAGAGCTGGATAAACACTGAAGCTTCAGTGTTCACCACATGGTGACCTGTGTGAGGATGGACTCTAGAGAGGAGGAGGGAGACAGCTCTCTACAATGTTTAGAATTTAGACTGCAGTACCCATTTTAAACACTAGGTGTCAGTACTACATACTGCTCCTTTAATATTCAGGTACTGTTTTACAAGATGGTTGAAATGAATTATTGTCCCACCACAGCAGACAGGTTCACATCTGTTTGTTTTTATCCTCTAATCAAACAGCTGCAGACTTTTGTTTGGAGATGAAAATCAAGTTGAAATTATTAAAGATTGAAATGTGCATGATACTTCTTTAATATAAAACGAGCTAACTGTCTATTTTAATCCCTGGAACATATTGTCTCAGTCGTCATGTTGACACGTTGGAGGAAAAGGTCCAACCGATGAAGAGCTGACAGCTGACTGAGATCATGTTTCATCACATCTGTCGCCATGGAAACTGAAGAAACTGATGTTTAAAAAGTAAGTTAACCTTGACATCAGGTATTGTTTTTCTATTTCTGTACAACCTTAAATGCTTCTGTTTTTCAGACATAGAAGTCTCCACATGTTTCACGTTTTGGATATAGCCAAAAAAATATAATCGGCCTAGCAACAGAACGGTAAAACCTTTGCATCATTTATTTGAGCATCTGTATGAACGCGTCTAAAGAGTGAAGGAAACAGAATACAACAACACGACATCGGCACTTATCCGCCTGACTTTTGTGCTCTGATAAAAAGTCGTTTGTAAGAGAAACAGGATCGTTATTTATCGGACAATGTGCAGGAAATGAACAAGCGATTCTCCTAAACTACAGGTGTTCACATGTTGTTTTTCTCAAGGCTGCATTCTGAACAAATGGTCGCACACCTTCGTTCATTTTGTGCTGTGTGTGATTGCCAGCTTTTTCTGCTTTGTCTCATGAAAGGAGCAGAAGCTTTCATGCAGATCTCTGAAGGGCCATCACACAGGAGGAGCGAGACGCCGGACAGAAATGGGATCAAATTGTTGTTGTCGGCTCTTGAGGAACAACAACAACAACAACAATAATCTCCATGGTTTTTTAGAAAAGAGAATAAATCATAGTGATGGTGAAATGGCTGAGGCACATTGCTCTCGTTTTCTCGTTTTATTCAGCCTCCGTCTGTCTCTGCTGGTGAGCTCCACCTACGTACTGCAGAGACAAATGAAAGGAAGAGAGGCAGAAAGAGATAGAGAGACATCTGTTGGCTCCTATTGTGTCTAGATGATTGCCCCCTCACTGCCGCCAACACACTCGCACACAAGAAAAACCCCACACATCACACAACAAACACGCAATCACGCACACATCGCTCATGCCTTTGCATGAAGTCTGGAGAGCTGAACTGGCACGGCTGCAGTCGTATGTGTGCTCTTTACAAAGACACTCCCAGGGCAGCTCTCCTGCAAGAAGAAGCAGAAGCAGAGCCAGCAACACAAAATAACAAAGAGCTGTTTGTTGTTGTGTTGCTACGGCCGTGCTCTAACCACACACATGTGAACAAACACATTCATGGACACTGCAAGAGGCCTTCGACTTCACAAAATGTGGAGATATTCTGTAAGGTCAAACCAAAACCCAAACCATAAAAACAATAAAACATGAGATGAAAACACATTCCTCTCATGGCACACATTCATTTCCAGCTTTTGGATTTGTTCACAGAGGTTTCGCTGTAGGAGAAGCTTTTCATTTATCAGTTTTGGTTAAAACATTTGTGCTGATCGCAATTTAAAAGTGATCTAACTACGCTGACCGATCAGGAAGCAGAACCAGAGGACAGGGAAGCTTTGTTTCTCATTTCACAGATCCATAATGAGCTGAGTTTGCAGTCTGTCGTGTATGGAAGCCCATAAGGGAAAATGCGTCGTATACATTTCACCTCCATTTTCCAATGATAATAAGTGCATTTCCATTTTCTTCTCGAGCTCTAGACTCCAGGTCTTTATGAACACCTACGACCTTCATGATGACGATGATGACACCACACATTTGAGGATTATTAATTAATTAATCAAGGCACACACCCCCCCACCCGCATGTAGTGGGTTAAAATCAGGTTGAAATCATCTTGCGTGTCAGCCAGCCTTAGTCAGATTCAGATACAGTCCAAAATGGCTCAACTTTTTTCAAGATTCTTCTCTTACAAAATATCTGACTTATTAATAAGCATAACTACAATACATGTACTCTCATTCAAATTGTAAAAGATCCGTACTACAGTAAGAGAGAGAAACAGTGAATGATAAAAAAAAGAAGAGTTAAAGCTCGAGACATAAAGGGAAGCCATGTTTACCCCCCATTCATTTTCCCATCGATGGATTTGGTCTCTGGTTTCTGTGTTGGTTTGTTTAATGAGCGCTGGGTAACAACGCTCACGGGCAACAAGCAGGCTGACATTTGCACATCACGGCGCCATATGGTGGCAGTGGCACTGATCAAGGCCACGTCCTGGCACTGCTCCCTATCTTGTGGCACTGCTGCCTGATTCAACAGCCCCCAACCACTACCATCCTCCCCCGTCTCCCCCATCTGTAGTCCAGATAGATTGTGACATGTTTCACACATGACACATGTCCTCTGACATCTCTGAGTTTCATCTTATCTTAACGAGGCAGATACCTGCTGCAGAGTGTGAGCATGTACAGACATTTCAAGGGTTTCTATAATGATATGTCGGTGTCACGAGTCAACAGAAGTCCTTCAGGACTCATATGAATCCAACATTTCTTTCCTTAGCCTGTACTGTGAAGACAGACCTTTAAGTGTCTTTCTTTCAAATCCTCATGGCCACTTCTTGATAAGAGAAATAATTCAATGAACCAAAGACTAAAACTACACACATCATATACATGCAAAGCGTGTAGCCTCTACTATCAGCTGTACCTAGTCGTGTTTCTAGTTAAATTCAATGACGCTGTTAGACTTTTAAAAGCAGTCGTTACTCGTTACTTTACATGAAATAGCTGAAGACTACATTAGATGAAGGCTGACATCTGATTCAGCGAGCAGGGTTCTCATCACAGTGTAAAACTAGTTAGTCGACAAAGACTTCTGAGTTCTTCTGGGTTTTAACCAGCTGAATGAATATTTATGTCTGCTCGAATTTCAAGAAAAAACTCAACCTCTATGTCACACCAACGAGAACTCTTTGCTACCATGGACAAAAACTCCACAGCTGAGACAGGACGCCATCAAAGAAACCCTGGTACTGATGCTAGCTAACAGGTCATCAAACTGGGTCCTGGTACTGATCCTAGGTAACAGGTCATCAAACTGGGTCCTGGTACTGATGCTAGCTAACAGGTCATCAAACTGGGTCCTGGTACTGATGCTAGGTAACAGGTCATCAAACTGGGTCCTGGTACTGATGCTAGCTAACAGGTCATCAAACTGGGTCCTGGTACTGATGCTAGCTAACAGGTCATCAAACTGGGTCCTGGTACTGATCCTGAGATGTAAATAAAGACGCACAGGGTAAACATCCTCAGTATTGTTTGAGTGTAACTCATGGGAGGCTTTGATGTCCTAAGAGGGTGAAAGGCAGAGTTTCAATATCATGAAATGTATAAAATCTCCTCATTAAAATGCAAACATTAGTTTTTCATTTCCAGAAACCTTTTGACACGTGTCATATTCAGTGTGGACGCTCCCTTCAGACTGCTCTGAATGCAGCACACACTACATTTCACTTCCTGCACATGCTTCTGTGTGCCTCGCTGAAAACTTTTGAGAAGCTCTTTTGAAAAGCTTTGAGATTTCTTGGACTAAACTGCAGGAATATTTCCTACCACAGAGACATATTTCTACACGGAGAACAAAGTGTACTCGCCAGTCTCTCCGGCAAACGGTCTCAAACGCAAAGAGACAAAAAGGAAACCCCAGCCGGGTTGGAAAAAGAGGCGTGAAAATGAGCACGCTTGGCTGGCTTAGCGGCGAGTTACATGCATCGCTCTCAGGGTCGACCCAGCTTGGCTTATCATAAAAGGCTTCCTCTGAGACATCCTCTTGGAGGAAATCAAAGAGCTTCTGTGGTGGAGATCCAACTCGAGAGAGATCAAATGGAAATAAAGAACCTTCACCTTCCTCCAGTGCTGCAGTATCTGGCAGAGCCGCTACAGCACACGGTTGGCAAAAAGAAGTTGTTTTCCCATGAAAGGTGAAGAGAGACTGAGCGAGAGGAGAGAGAGAGTTTTACTTATGTTATTTCCACTAAAGGCCTCACCTGCAGAGCCAGCCTCTCAGTGCAGAGCTGTGCACTTTGCTAACATATCTCCTGACTGGTTGTTCACACAGAGCAGTTTTCAGTATTAGTGCAAAAAATGAAATAAAAATGCAGCACAAAATAGTAATATTTCACAATACTATATAAATCCTCCAACTTCCTCCTGGACAGATTAAATTGATCAAAAATATGATTTTATTACCCTTAAATACCTGTAATCAAAGTGACCTCCGGGCCTGTAGATGTCGCTGTTCAGCTAACATCCTAATGCTTTACACCAACAAGAGGTCGAGGTTGAACCTCGGTGGCGAGGAACTCGTTTCAGTAGCAGCGCCAAAAAGCTCTGGAAGGCTTGCAGATAAATATGCTTACATTTTGATTTCAGGTCTCTAAAGAGGCAGAAGTTCCTAACAATGACTCCAAAAAGGGAAAATCCTTTTTAAAAGGAACATCCTTCAGCTGTTTGGTCTCTTTTTACTCAATGCTAGCTCGCTGTGTCAGAGCAATGCAGTCATGTTGTTAGGTCATGTACTGACAGAAATAAAGAGACTTAAAAAGAGAAGAGAATGACAGAGCTTAAATTTGAAGATGACCCTCGCACACACAGACACATAAACATATAAACCTAAATATAAACATATGCATTAATATGATGATGTTGGGAGGGACAGCAAAGCCCCACAGAGGGTTTCCTGTTTGGACAAAGGAGACGTGAGCGATGCAGAAAACGGTTCCAAACTTTACGACCTCGTCCTTCACTTTCGTTTATTTTCCTCTGGTTCACTTTGGTGGAAGAGGGGCATAAAGACACACACACACACACACCCACACACCCACACACACCCACACACACACACACACACACAAAGGACAATAAACATGCAGTTAACATGTAAAAAAAAGTTTAAATTCTATATAATGACAGGTTTGTGAATTAACATGATAAAGACACACTATCATGAGGATACTGTAATTTACTCTTTATCTCTCTGTCTCTCTGTCTGTCTGTCTGTCTGTCTGTCACACACACACACACACACACACACACACACACACACACACACACACACACACACACACACACACACACACACACACACACACACACACACACACACAGAGACCATTACCGTCACCCTGCTGAGCGTGCTCTCAGCGGGCGTCCTCTCTGTGAGGAGTGGAGGAGGATATAAATGACAGCAGTGTGTATTGAACAAACACTCATCTGTCTGCTCATGCTCAGGGGAAAAGGGGGCGGGGGGCCTGGGGGGGTTCTGGTGAAGGTGAAGCTACTCATGAGGACTCTGCAGACATGTGGGCCACCAATAGAAGCAGCCACCCACAGACAGGGGACGTCTGATAGCACAGGACAGCTTGTTGAAGGCCTCACCGTGGGCGGAGGAGAGAAAAAAGTGTGATGAAGCAATCAACACTTATCCCAGAATTATAGTTATAATTAGTTTTGCATATTGCAAATGACTCATCTCATCCAAAAGACAAAAAATTCTAATCAGAATATCTTTGAACAGCGGCGGCAGAGAGAAAGGCAGCTGAGACGTATTGTGGTTCTGAATCTCATACATAATTCTTTACAATGATTAAGTGGAAACATCCTCGCTGAAATCCCCTCACAGCATGAGCACCGAGAAATGTTTCCCTTCTCCGACATCCAAATTATTTTCCTGCCAAACCACTTAACATAAATTATGTTAAAGGAGACTTGTGGTATTATTGAACCGGCGCTCTCTTTGGATTATATTAATATTCAGTTTGACATATTTTTTTGGTTTTAATAACTTATAGGTTGCCTGGCAGCAGCAGGCGATAGTAGCTGCGACGTTTTCACACATGCTAACCTGAAAATATCTAGATCATTTCATAAAAACTGCTCCAGAGATTCTCCTGATCTGTTCACACATGCACCTCACAACGGGAGACTTCCTCTGTCTGACAGGAGGGGGGGCGGGGGGTCTCCTGCAGTAAGACTAGATGCTGCATTCTCACATCAGCTCACTCTGACTTTCTGCAGAATAAATACAAGGAGGCTGGAGGAGAAACTCCATGGTGAGAGCCGAAAGAAAAATGTGTCTGATTGCGTTCACAACATGACGCTCCTACATCAAATTTCAAGAGTTTTTCAAGAAATTTCTGCAAGTGTGAACGCCTTATTTGAGGGTGCAGCGACAACATTAAGATAAGATAATCCTTTCTTTATCCCACAACGGGGAAATTTACAGTGTTACAGCAGCAAAGAGCAAAGATTGCAAACAAAAAAATAAAAAAAATATACAAAGCTATAATATTACTGAAGCAGTTTAGATATTTTACATTTTCCCTTCCACACATCAGTGTGACGAGTACACGATTTTCACAACATTTTCCAAATGGCAGAATACACACTTTATCAGAAAGAAAATTCAACTGAAGAATTGTGTTTGTTCCTGTTAACAACGGTTAGCTTGTGTGTGTTCTGTAGCATATGTGTGTGCGTGTGTAGTTCTGGACTTGATAAGTGTGTTGCCTCACAGGGACCTGACTGCCATTTAGGCAGAATATTCCCACAAGCCAATGTGTAATTAATTAGCCTGCTGTTCACAGCCGCAGCCCCACCTCCTCCTCCACCCTGCTTCCTGCCCCCCCCCCCCCCCACCCCCCCCCACGCCCACCCCTCCGTCTCATAAGTTAAGATAGGGATAATCAGATCCACTGGGAACTCTTCACAGCCACCAACAAACCCCTCCTCCCACAGACACACACACACACACACACACACACACACACACACACACTACCACTCCATCATTAGCATCTTGTCCCTGCGCCTCCACACCCGCTAACTGACGCAGCATGTTATGACAGTCTCGGCCCACACCTCTCTTCATCAGTGACATTTCCATCTGGACCTGGAGAACAACAACGATCAGCTGATCTCACATGAAAACGTCCAACACAGACACACATCAGTCCCGCTCGGAGCGGGTTAAGACGTCTTCAGGGTCATTATGGTTCAGCTTTAACCGGTTCAAAGTGGAGAGCTTCATGTCGTCTCAGGAGGAACGGAGGAGGAGGATGGAGCGAGCGACTCCTTTCTCATTAACCTTATCATGTAACGCAGCGCAGAGAGGCCTCTTTTTTTTCCTCAAGGTGATGTCAGAGGATTGCTGACTACAAATCCCAGTTGCTGGGGAAGGAATTAGACCTGGTCTCACAGGAAGGGATTCTGACCCGGGCTTGTTCCGCAGGACAGATTAAAGCAGACGAGTGCTGAGACGAGAGGAGGATAAAGGCCAAAGCTCTCTGCACCACCTGACAGCTCAGTGCTCCTGCACAGCGGGGAGGTGATGCACACTCAGCACAGCGGCGGCTTCACAGCAATTTAGTTCTGTGATTTTAACGGAGTGATATTTCACTCATGCATCACTATGGACATTTTTGTCCACTTAGTCAAATTTGACCTCTTCATCTGGCCATCATTTTGTCTGTGTTAGTGCATATGGCATCATTTTTTGTAAGAAAGTCTCTCTCTTGACACATTTTGGAAAGCACATTTTAATTGTTTTAATAGATCAATAGAACACTGTGAAACATGTTTACTACCCTCTTAAGTCACTTAGGACAAAAATGTCCACTTCTAAAAAACTGTTATAAAAATAGAACAGATTGATATTTTTTTCTACTTTTTTCTCCATACATCTCTTAAACAACTTCAGCCCTGCTCAAAAATTTCTTTTAGGAATTTAACCCTTTAAATGCCAGAATCATGTCATCAAACTGGCATTTAAAGGGTTAAATTCCTGATAATTATTCAATATTTGATAGTTTTGAGCAGGGCTGAAGTTGTTTAAGAGATAGAGAACACATTTAGGACAGAGAGGAGGAAGACTTGTGTCTTATTTGTTAATGTGGTTCACATGTGGACAGTCGTGGCCTCACACCTGGATTTGATAGAAACCCGGGGCCCCCTCAGGTCTCTGCCCCCCCCCCCCTTTTGTTCTGTCTTTACTCCCCTCACTACATCTTAATGTATAATATAATGTAAGCATGAGCTCTTCTTTCATGCAGCCCTGATGAACTCAGCACGGCGGATATGTTGATGTGTGAATTAATAACCTCCCTGCAGGGGAGTACAGGTTCACATCTTTGTTCATGTCATGGTGTAATGTTATGAACCGGACTCACCACTGTGCTAAAGACTACAGGATGCACACGTCTGACATACAGAGTAATAAGAAACAGCCTCACTCTGTTGTCTCCACCTGTACATCCATTTAAAGATTATAATAAATCATCAAGGACTAATTCTAAACTCTTCTAGTTTTTGTAAACAGGAAGAGCCACCTACAACTGATATGTTGTCAAATAACCAACATTTAAAATAAAATAAATCGCAATGTCATTGTTAATGCAACATGAGCGATCACATTGAGATTAAGAGACCTGACTGAGACATTCAGCAGCACAAACACAGAGTCACAGACGGAGACACAAACAGAGACAGTCAATTAACAAAAACACCATCATATGCATTCAAAGAGAACCATCTATGAGTCAAATCTGGGAGTCAAGCAGTCGAGCTAAAAACATCCACATCCTGTAGAATCTGCATCCAGGTCTTCCATTGTAGATTTAAAAACCCTGAGTTTCAAGTCTTACAGCAACAGATTCCAGGCTGAGGGTGCAGAACAGAGAGCGCGAAGAATACTGATTGGTACTTGTCTTTATGATGAAAACATATAGATAGTGTGGGAGCAGAACAAACGCAGTCTTAAAACTCATTTATTCAGTCTGGCTTTTATATAGTGCTTTATATAAATTCAAATCTTAATCATTATTGTTTTGTCTTTTTTATCCTACTACAATTTTAAATATTCTTCTCCTATGTATTCATTTTAATATCTTATTGCTTTTATGTGTCGTATTTAATTTTTTAATTTTTATATATATTTTTGTTTTAATTGTTATTGGTGTGCATTAGTCTCTCAATGATTTTATGAACCACTTTTTCATCAATAATTTTTCTGCACTCTTGTAAAGGTGCTTATATATATATAAGTTTGTTTGATTGATTGAACAAGAACTACCTTATATTATATATATATATATATATATATATATAAAGGTCTACCATTGTAAGAGCCTATAGGTCACCAGAGCACGCCATCCTACCCGAGAGAACAACTCACAATGAGTCAGAGCATTACAGTTTGTAATGACCCTCAAGGTCGCGCCGTAGGCTGACATGCAGCAGATAAATGCAGCGTTGACTCACAGTTTAAACAAAGCTACAGTCTCTGTACTGTCTGCAGCAGCATGAATTACCTGATTTTACACTCTATATTTACCAAGACCAAACAGAGAGACAACCCCACAGACAGCAAACAGGCCCTTCCACCTCCCTGAGCTCCATTTCCTGTTGAACTCTGAGTTACCTGCCCCGGCTGAGGCCCTCGTTTCGCTTTGCCTCCGTTCTGCTCGGGGCCCAGATGCTGCTCGGACAGAGAGGGCCTCTGTTCAGCCTGGGTTTGGGGCCTTTTCCCCCCTTTCCTTACAGAAAACGAGCAGTGTAAAACTCCACACCTGGACGACCTAATTACAGCCAGACTCCTTTAAAAAACGCAGGCCGCCGGTTCCCCTGCTCGCCCAAACATAAACAGCACAGTTTGGTCACACAGACGCATGACTGTACCGAGAAGAAAAGAGGAGCCACAACTCTTTTCATTCTCTGCGGACTTCCACTCATGTGTGTAATCTAACATGAGTCCAACGTAATTACTGACTGTTTCAAATGATTCATGGAGAGATTCTGCTGCTGGAAGTATATTGTCCTCCTGCTGTGCACAGAACGTATCAAAGGGAGTGCAGATGGGCTGAGGAGCGGCTCCACCTTCACTGTCTCACTTAACATTCCCCTTCATTTACTGACCTTGAGTCACCCAATATTAGTGACATGAAATAGTGCAGCGCCCTGAGGTTGAAAACACTCCAAATTGTAGTGTTTGGAAAGCGACCCCCTGTGAGTCCCCCGCGGGGCGTCGGGGGCCTGATGTGCATGTGCATGTATGTTCTTGTGTTCTCCGATGTTCCCTCCCCCTGACGGGCATGGCTGCAATTTTAAATTTCCCCGACCAGAAGCTTTTTAAGAGCAAGACAGCCCCAGCAGGCCAGATGAAAGTAGTGATTTTTTTTCCTCCCTCCATAATTCTAGCCTTTTTGTCCACTATATGTCATTACAGGGAGCTGCATCTAGTTATTTGTGTCCTGTGGCCGGATACATGTGCACAGAGGGAACCAATTTGTGTGGGAGGCGTATCAGGGCAAAGGAGGCGGCTGATTTCAGATCAGTGAGCCTGCAGGCGTCTGGAGGCCCTGCGTCTGTGAGGAATGTCACTCCGTGCAGCAAACCTCTCTAACATTATTTAAGCGAGCGGTGTGGTCGCTCCTGTGCAACCGGCAGCCGTCTTTCAACGGCCGCTAACACCAAGGAGTCATTTTGGGCTTAAAGCAGCTCAAGATTTTGATGGAAGAAGTCGAGAAGAAGGGCAAAGATCATGTCCTGGGAAGCAGTGCAGAACTGCCTTAAAGCAGCGTTTGTCAACCTGTAGAGGCGGGGCTTCAAAGAGATCACAGGACAAAGCTTTTTGTCTCTTAAGCTTTATGTTTGTGCAGGAAAAAAACACAAACTGACATTCACACAATAAGGGATTTTGATTTGTTTGGACCAGAGAAGGTAGGCGCTTTTAAGATAACCCCCCACACAGCCGTTTTGGACACCCCTCTGTTTGCCAGATATGAGAGCAGTTATCAGGTCAAACCAACAGGTGTTGCAGCGATGGAAGCGGGCAAGAGAAGTGGTTCAGATAGAAGTGATTGTACTCGACCTAAAAAGTCTCTGCATGTTTCTAATAAGCTCCACGAGCAGAAACGTGCTCAAACTAGGATCAATATTGGAGATGCTTTTGAAAAATGGAGAGAGGTTAGAACACAGAAAGGTTTACAGACCCATGCAGAGCTGGATAAACACTGAAGCTTCAGTGTCCACCACATGGTGACCTGCGTGAGCATGGACTCTAGAGAGGGGGGGGGGGAGAGACAGCTCTCTACAATGTTTAGAATTTAGACTGCAGTACCCATTTTAAACACTAGGGGTCAGAGTTACATATTGCTTCTTTGAGCAAACAAGTCTGTAGTCCGACAAAGAAACAAAAAACGAGAAATCCTGAAACTTGTTCTGCCTTCTGTGCAAAATGATAAATATGACAGATTTATAGTTAAAACACAAAGTCTTATAAATCATGTAAGATATGACATTTATGTAATGTTTCATCAGCCACAGAGAGGCCGCTGCTTACACTCAGACGGACTTAAAGAAGGCCTCGGAAAGAGAGAGCGAGATACATGAGTACGTCTGAGAGTGAGCAACAGTGAGACAGACGACGGCAGATGGAGAGATGACGGGAAGAGCTGAAGAGGAGCGAGGTGAGTCATCAAAGGTCGTCTGCCCACATATTAAAGACTCCTTCTCTTTTTTTGGGAACTCGTCTGAAAAAACTTTTTCTTTTCAGAGATAGAAACTAAGTCAGAGTCTTAATGTGTGTTAGAGAGTCCAAGGCTCACAGTCAAAGTCTTTCTCTCTCATTTTTTAGGGAATCAATCTGAAATCTGGAGTTTTTTTCTGAGCTGTAATGTGTAGGCAACATCTCTGCTCCGTGAGCCAGATTAGAAAATGAAACAGTCATATTTACCCAAGGCTGAGCCCACCTTCTTTCTAAGAATAGACGTAAAACACACTTCATAATGTGCACACTGTGCTTGTGTGTGTGTGTGTGTAATGTTGGAGCTTGCATGCTTTAATCATGTGTGACGACATGTCAGTAGGAGTAAATGTTTATAAATGTTAAATATGTTTAACTTGCAGAGCTTGGAGGTGGCAGACTTCCTCAGCGTGTGGACCTGACTCAGAGTCATTCCCATTCTATGCTTCATGTCGGTCTGCATACAGGCGGCTGTGGTTCAGTGGTAGAGTCTTACAACCGGAAGGTCGGGGGTTTGATCCCCAGCTCCTGCAGCTACAAGTCGTTGCCTCCTTAAGCAAAAAACACTCAACCCCAAGTGAAGTGCATCAGTTTAATTACGTGCATGGAGATGTTAGAGGTGGCGTGCAGACAGTCTATGGTCGTGCAGCGATCACGGGGAATAAACATCACCACCCCCTCCCACTGGCTCCAGGTGAATTCTCCTGATTATATCCTGCTGCGTTCTCACACCAGCTCACTCTGACTTTCTGCAGAAGAAATATGAGGAGGCTGGAGGAGAAACTCTGGGTGAAGAGAGAAACATACAGCTGTTTGTGTTCACACATGACGCTCACTCCACACCTGCATGCAGAAATCTTTTTGAAGACATCTATAAAGGCTCCTCAGAGGAATGAGGAGGGGATCCAGGATTGCATTACGACATAGGATTCCACATCTTTCACTCTTTACACAGACTATCTTTCTGTCAAAGCCTGCAGAGATTTTACAAACGAAATGTTAAGCACCAGAATCTGCTCCAGTGTCAATGAGATTCTACAACGTCGTCAGAGTGATAAACACTGAAGGACAGATAAAACATATTTGATGATGCAATACATGAATCACAGGGAATTAGCTCCTTGAAAACCTTCAGAAATGTTTAGTGAATGTGAAGAAAGTTTAAAGTCCACATTCAGACCCATCCAGAGTGTCACCCACAGCTGAAGAATAGTGGAGATTATGAAATCAGGCCGGGCCGGGTAGACATAACATGTGGGGCTGTTTACATTCTTGCTGTGCAGGCAGGATGTTCTGGTGTCTCGGGGCCAATCTCTGCCGTCTATTCATGGAGATGAGGCGACAGAGAGCTCAGCCCGGCAGGGAACGGGACAGGATATGCCAAATACAGCCTGCGTGGATGGTTATTCAGCTGCTGCTAACAATAGGATCCTCATTTAGGGATTTGATTCATAAAGAGAGAGTGGGGATATTTTAGGAGTAAGATGTCTGAATACAGGGGGTCAAGATTTCCTCCAAACAGCTGCCATTGTTGGTCGGACCTGGTAAACAACTTAGCATAATTTCAGTGTTATTTTCGACCCATTTACAGTCAGTCTTTAAGGTCATGACACATCAAGCTGACAGTCAGACTCTGGAAAGAATGTGTGCAGCAGAGGATTTGTTGTTGGGCAATTATTTGGTCGATGCAACCACAGATAATTTAGTTGGGGTCTTTCCTGTTTGTGCTGGCCCACATTTCCAGGCTGGGTGTGACCAAACCGCAGCATGTTATTAATATTCAGCCTACTTCGCTTTACGTACCAAACGTCTGGAAACTCACAGTCTGTGTAGTGGAACAGACCCTGCAGATAAACACAGGAGCTGTAGGCAGGTGTAGAAACGCTCGGGTTAATGTTTTTGGTTCAGGAAGTATTCTCCTCTAGTGTTTGATTCACACGTATGAGACTGCACTGTGACAAACGAAAATAAATATTATATTTCATACATTTCTATACAGAATAGAAACTGAGGGTGATGTACAGTACGCCAACTGCGAACAGAGATTTATTCCTGATCCAAACCAGTGGATTTGAAAGGATTAACCTCCAAAATATTCAGAAATAACGACTAACTTTCTACACAGAAAGTGAAGCAACATCAATGACTCATCCTTTATGGAACAGATGAACATTTGACCTCAGGTTGAGTACTGACACACACACACACACACACACACACACACACACACACACACACACACACACACACACACACACACACACACACACACACACACACACACACACACACACACACACACACACACACACACACACACACACACACACACACACACACACACACACACACTTTAACAAACACACACTTCCTGGTACATCTCTTTCAGGGAAGCTCGTTCTTTGAGCCCAAACCTCACTGGGGTATTCCTCTGCTCACTAAAGCTCTTATATATTTTTTCTTAAACCTCGTCTTTTATCTCGTTGCCCGTGGAGGTAATTATCAGTGTTGTCACGGCATTGTGATTCATTAATGAAGCTTTCATCCCGGGCTTTTTGCCGCTGTCGAGGCCCGCGCCATCTTTGCCGGCTTAATTAGTGCTCGCAGCGCTCTCTCACTCTAACGGATGCTCGGCGCAGAAAGTGATCTGAGGCGGAGAGAAAAGGGAGCAGACAGGAGGGCAAGTCCTGAAAGTCTTTGATGGATCCCTCTCCTTCTCTCCTTACCCTGCTCCTCGCTAATCTAAGCCGAACTGAGACGTGAAAGCAATGATGCTGGAATCCGTCATGTGCTGAGGATGATGACTGATGATGAAGGTGAGGAGATCCTCGCTGAAACACGGTGAGTTCTTCAGCTCGTCTCTCTCTCCTGAGGGTGGGGAGGGAGAGTTTGGAGTCTTCACTCGAGGATTTTGTCTATTTTCTGCAGTAATTTGGCGTTTCTTGTGGATAAATAATTGATATGGAAGTTTGAGTTACCAGGACAAGTTTGTGTTGCCTCCTGGTGCTTTTCTTAGATCTGAGAGTTTTGATAGTGTATCAGCTGTATGAGAGGAGGACATGCTGTATGTTATGTGATTCTCTGCAGAGAGTTGTTACAGTCTCATCTCACTGCGTTTATTATTGGAGTTCAATACATCTCCAGCAGTCGGACATTCTACAGCTTCTTCATCTCTCTTGATTCGGGAGCTGAGATGCAACGACATCCCAACAAATCCCATTTAAATATTCATTCATTTAAAATTTGATTTTAGGAATATAAGGCTAAACGTCCATCCATTATATATACCGCTTCTCCCGTTCGGGGTCGCGGGGAGCCGTCCCCAGCTGTCAGGGAAAAAATGTTTTGCTTTATTTTCGATTAGTTTCAAAAGTGAAGAAGTGTTAAGCCTGGCGTTCACTGTACGATGGTCAGAAATTTGTGGTGGAACGCCTGCTCACACTCTACGACCTGATTGTCGGGCACAACAGAAAATACAACAATCATGACCATCATGATTGCAGACGTATTTTATATGTTAAATCTCAAACCATTAAAACATGTTGAGTTGGTACGTTCCTGTAAAGAGATGAGAGCCCTTCTAGTCTAAATATTGATTAGTTGGTGCATATCAAATGTTGCCTCATCATGCAATACCCAGATTAATAAAAATTTGAGCAGTCTTTGTTCTCTATTGTCTTTCAGGATGAGTCGTTTGGTTCATGGTCGTCTCTGATCTCTGCCTCGTCCGTCACAGCGACAGTGAATCTGTGCGTCAGTGAAAGCCACAGTGTGAAGCTGCTGCATGAAAACACTCTCAGGTTTCCTCCTTTAACAACCCGACCTTCATCAAACAGCCTCGGCCTCCATCTTTTTTTTTTTTGGGAGTCACTCAGAGTTCACCAGTGCAGGTTTACAATGTACTGGTTTTTAGTTTCCATTGTGTAACCTGCTACGGCAGTTTCCTCTGAGCACAGTCTCAGACAATGATTCACCGTATATGTCATGTGAAAGGGAACAGCAGCAACTATATTCACTCCAGGTGGAGGACCGAGGCTGCACCTGGCACTGCTGGGAGGTCAGCGTCAACACTAACATGAAGTGCAGGACTGAGAGTGAGAAGATCCAAACATGAGCTAATCAGTAGAGGTGGGAGAAAAAAATTGATTTATGTAAAAATCGAGATTCTTATCTTCTGAGACTTTAAATAGATTCATAACTTCCAAAAATCTATTTTCTTTTGGCTAATCATTGACAGTCACACAGACGACTGGAGTCGATCCTGAAGGATGTTCTAATTCAAAAAATAGACTTTGAATCCATGTATCCATGAACCAAGAATCTTTTTCAAACAAAAATAGATTCTGAATTGAATCGTGACCTCCAGCATCTAAATCGAGATGAATCGTGAGACACCCAAAGGTTCCCAGCCCTACTAATCAAACCTATTTGGTTTTTTGAACCAGGCTGTAAACATGTTAATCTCTGCTGTAAAAACAGGCTTTTTAGAATGAGTGTGTATGTGACTTCCTGTGCTTCTGCAGCCAGCCTCTGGTGGACACTCCAGGAACTGCAGGATTTTACACTTCAGCATCAGCTTCATGTTTCAACACTTAGTTTCTCCGTGTGCATATAAACGCCATATCCCAAATATGATCAAAACCAGGATAAGACTCATAACAGGGATACTCGAGTCCATGTATACACAACGAGCTGAAAGAGACTTAAACTCTTAGGAAAGCTTGTGGGACTGAGTTGGTTACATTTCTGTGGATGAGTCCCTTTGAGTTATTGGCTGCAACGTTCATATTAAAGTTATCATCAATGACCAACTGTTCAAATATACACACACACACACACACACACACACACACACACACACACACACACACACACACACACACACGCACACGTGTGTGTGTGTGTCTGGCTCTCTCTCTGTGTTTCTTCTCTCCGTGCTGCCCGGTGACTTCACCTCTGCAGTGCGTGCTGCCAGCAGCTGAAACACAACCCAGCACGTACAGAGGGAGAAATGAATCCCACATTTTCCGTTCTCTCTGCGCACGGCGCGGCTCCACCTCTCCCCCCTCGGAGCCACTTTTAGATAAATCTGATGCCCACTTGGCAGAGACGCGCTGCCAGAAACAGAACCTGGGTCATTTCAAGCCAGCAGCAGAACAGACCCTGCTGCTGATTTACAACTGGAAGTTTTTATAACAAGACATGAGGTGTGTGTGTGTGTGTGACTGCACTGTGTGTAAGTGTTGGAGCGTGGAGAGGGGTGGGGTGTTGCCATAAATTCCTAGCAGATGAATCCAGAATGGAAGAATTGTATCCGTCATAACGACCGATGTGTGTTACTGGACGCTGGGGAAGCCGTGGTGACAATGTGCAGCATGAGAGACCACGCCCTTTTCTAAAGAGTGGCAGAGTGCGAGCCTTATCTCTATTTACAGATTCTACATACAAATAAAGGATCAGTACAAATGGGTCTGGATTGTCAGGATGGGAAGTGTTCTGGTTTATTGTTTGTAGTCTGAGCGGTATTGACTGATTGCATTTAGCAGGCTTTGGTGTCTGCAGGAGAAACAGTCAGATGACAACATGACGGCTCTCCTAAAGTGAAGCCAAAACATTTGAAGCTCCCCCCACAATATGGCTGCAGAATAGGTCATAAGCTTGTCCATGATTGACAGCTGTGTTGACTAATGAGGCTCCTGCGTTACTGTGTGCAGCAGACTATCAGAGTCACTGAACTCTGCATAACCACGATCGTCTGCTTCAAACCGACACGAGAATCTGTTCTGCTGTGGGACCTTTGACCTTTTAGCAGGAGGTTTAATGTGTGTTTGGGTTAGAGGATGAAGGGGGCGGGACATCAACACCACGGCTCCTTCAGCTGATCTCTACCGCTCAGACTCCAAATGACATCACCAACACAAGATGTCAGCGCCCAACATTTGGGGGGCATTTGTGTCATCCATCTTTTTATATGATCAATACTATGTCCTCAAAAAGTATCATAAGGAGGTGATTTAATAGTCTCAGGGCGGTAGCTTTAGAGAATATGGAGTGTGTGAGATATCCATTTATGCATATAATCCCCTTTCTTGTTGAAACTGTTAGAATAAATTAGTCAAATAAACTTTGGTTGAATCCATTCTGTGCTTCCCTCTCTGTTTCAGTGTGTATGCATTGTGTCTGTTGGAGGTCTCTCTCTCTCTCTCTCTCTCTCTCTCTTTACCTTCAGCAGTCTGCTGTTGCGAAACAAGGCGCCCTCGTGTAACAAAGAGCAGCTGAAACACAAACAAGCCGGCAGGCAGCGTTCCCTTTCAACTCCTCCGACCTCGGCTCAGAGGAAACCCGGCCTGTTCTGACATTCCCCCCTCGCTGCAGGACAAGCCCCGCCCCCTCTCTCTCTGTGTTCAGAGTGTTCACCCTCCACAGAAACTCGGCTAACTGTGAGGACAGGAAGGAAACTGTTATTGTACAGGGACAGAAAAACATCCCCACTTCACATGACAAGAAGTTTCTTCAAAGCTGGATTCAAAGTCATCTTTCAGGCAGTTTTATTTTGGAGTAGGTTAAATAATAATCTGAGTGTGTAATCTACTTTGGGTTTCCGTTCGAGCGACACAATAAGACAACAGGGAGAGTTTAGATGTTATAGGTAATGTCTTTGCCTTTCTCGTGGAGCGTCAGGGGATATTATTTGTTGAATCCTAATGATGTTGTGGACACCAAAAAATATCCTCAAGAACCAATGCTATATCACAGTTATAGGACGCAGCTACTGTGACCTCAGCCCTACAACATGAAGCCTTGAGTATTGCAATTTGTCTGCTGCATGTTTTTGTTTGATTGGAGCCAGAAGAGACTTTATTTAGTGGAGAGGCCGGAGCTTGAGACAAGCTTGAACTGATAACAGGCAGAATAGCATCTCTCCAATGTCCACAAATCACCATGGTTGCCTGCTAAGTTAAGCAGCGGGCTGCAGTTCTCTCATGAGAAATGTGTACGTCTTTAGGGGACTAGTTCACACAGCAATCGTCAGTTACAAAGCAGCCAGTTAAAAAAGTGTAAAAAGTGGAGCTCAGACTTGTTAGACGGTCTGTTAGTCCATTAAAGCTCACAGAGAGAGACAGATAATTAGTCTGATATTTATGAACAAACCTCCAAAAAGGCTCCAACAGCACAAACACAGCTGACATGTTAACATGAGGCTCTATGGGGATGAACTCACTTTTGAAGATGAACTCACTCAAGTGGACACTCGAAAAACTGCAGTTTCATGCACCCTGACATTGGACTTCACTTTTAGCCCTTGGTGTAGCTTCTTGATAGCAATAACATTAATATAACATTTTAACATAAATCTTAAAGAGCTATGCTAATCGTTCAGCCTGACGTCTAAGTGCATGCACAGACATAAATCAGGCAGGAATTTGTTGCCCAAGAGCATTTCACTTTAATCTTTAATCTCTTTAACTCTTGGCCAATGTGTACTTCACTTTGCAGAAGAGAACAGCTCATCGACCCCCGGTGTCCAGCACAAGTGAATGAGTACCAGAAGCAGTTAGCAATCAGCGCTCTGCGTGGATTAGTTCTGAGTGATTGATGAGTGATAACCTGACACTGTATCGGATGTGTTAAGCCCCGCCCACTTCCTCCGTTAGGCAGGTTCGATCAAACATGAAGCCTGCAGGTTATCTCAGCCAGGCCTGTGCGGTAGTGTTTGCACAGAGGACCACACTCCACTGCTTTCGCAACACGGTGAGGAAACAGTTGGCGATTAAACACTATTGTTCTGAGCGGTGAGTCAACGTCTGGCCTGGCAGGTGATTATATGAGTGTTAGAGGTTTGGCTCAGCCGTCAGAGACCACATCCGTACGAACATAAGAACAGGAATGGGCACATCAGCACCAGGCTCTTTTGATTTCCTGATTTGACTGCAGCAGGTGTAGGGAGTCTGGGTCAGAGCCATGTGTGTGTGTGTGTGTGTGTGTGTGTGTGTGTGTGTGTGTGTGTGTGTGTGTGTGTGTGTGTGTGTGTGTGTGTGTGTGTGTGTGTTACACACGCGTCCAACAATGTGAGCGATGCGAGCTGGACTTTTTGACCCGACTCCTGAAGAGCAGAGGTGGAATGCCCTCAGGCTGCCTGCAAGGCCCATATGCTTTCCATGAAGCTAAAATGTTGGGCTGTGAGTCAGGTTCACACTGTGTTTAGAATTTATGTTGCATTCACACACACACGAGGTCAAAATGTTCAGAGTGAATTCATATAAAACATAAATAATGCTTCTTTGGAGGAACGACCTTCTACATAAAAATGTAGAATCTGTACTCAGGGGTCTGGAAGTTTAGAATGTGAAGTTTTCTGGTTTCCTTTTGTAGTACGTTTGTAGTCCGAGCTGCATTGACTAATCATGTATTAGTAAGTATGTGCAGCAATGACAGAGTGTTGACAAAAAAAGCAAGCGGAAGATGATCAGCGCTTTGACATCCCGACTATCTTCATACAAGTGAAGCTGACAATCCATGTTGGATCAAGCATTTACGCTTGAGCCACAAATCTGTTTGATGCCTTGTCGCTAAAGCCAATCAGCATTTAGATTCCCTGACGTCCTTGAACACATCAGAATCGAACGCTCCGACCTCCATTAAAAAAACAACATTTAAAGGTCACATATTCTGCAAAATCCTCTTCCTCTAACTCTAATATATGTCTCTAGTCTGTCTACAGACCCCCCAATGATGAGAAAAGTCCATCCTCTCCGTCTTTTGCCTGCTCCACTTTTCAGAAAATGTGTGCTCAAACAGGCCGTTTGGAGATGTTCCCTTCATGACATCACAAAGGGCAGTAGCCCCTCCCCCAGGTGGGTGACACTCCCACAGCTAGGTGTTTGTTCTGCCCTCTGAGTCTGCCTTCTCACTGTAAACAATAGGGCATGGAGCAAGAAAGACCGAGACACAGCTCATTTACATATTTAAAGGTACAGACACAGAAACAGCCTGTTCTGAGCAGGGCTGAAATAGAGGGGTTTATAGGCATGATCAAAAACAGGATCAGAGTGGATTTAGAACAAGAAACTTCACACACATGTTTTGAGGAGCTCTTAGACTTATTTACACTGAAGAAGAGGAGAAGAAGAAGCTTTACTTTTTACTTTCTACAAATCTAAATTATCATGTTGTTATTACAGAAAACTTAAGTCCTGTCAGTCCCATTCACACAGATGCTGCCTTTTTTTGGAGCGTCTCCTCAACCACAGTAGGTATGGAGTAACAAAGATTGAAAGTAACTAGATCAGCACTTTAAAGTTTTAATGATTTTTAAACTTTAAGAAAAGATCCAAACATGCATCAGTCAGGCCAGAACTGGTGGATGCGTGTGTGTGGTTGTGATTACGTTGTTATAGATTGTAGTCTGAATATTCCGTGCTGCTGCTGACACACAGCGTTGGTGTCCTTACATGTCTTAGTGCAGAGTCAGCTATGAGTGAGAAATGTTGTGAAACTGTCATTCTGAAGTAAACTGAAGTGAACTAAAAGATCTGAAGTAGTCCTGATTGGCTCAGAGCTGCTCTCAGTAACAGAATCGATTCTGTGTTTCTGGACTTGGATTGCTTCAGGTTTCATTTCCTCTGAATTTGTTTGGGATGATCATGTTCAGCTGCAGTCAGCTCATTTGGGCTATTTTAGTTGAAGCTCCTGTGTAGCTCATACGATATCAACCAAGAAGTTTATCAAACAGCCAAACAGAATCTCTTCCACCATCCACATTGGGACCCAAATGTCTCCTCCTCTCTAGATCCTTGCTTGTGTTCTTCTTACTCTCTGATGTCCATCGCTTTGGATAAAATCCTCTGCTCACTAAATTGTAGAATTTGAAGTAATCAACAGTATTCGAACTTAAAGGGATGTTTTAAATGTGAATTTTGGGCAGAAGCTGAATTAAATCTGATGTGTTCAGATTTTCACATGTTTTTTTTTCAGGTTCGATGCACATATAGGACATGTAAACATAAACATTATGTCTGAATATAATGCAGCCTATAATATGTACAAATATGTACAGCATGTATTCACAAACAGGTCAACTGGAACACAATCACTCTCTATATATCTCTCTCTCTCTCTTTACACACATACCACACTCGCAAATACCAACACATGTTTGTAGGAGCAGCCATGCAAAACAGCACAAGGCTGTTTAGACAGCAGGCCCAGGTGTGTCCCACACTGCAGCTGGATGAGGGCTACACACACACACACACACACACACACACACACACACACACACACACACACACACACACACACACACACACACACACACACACACACACACACATTTCTAAAGCGCTTTCAAACACCCCCATCCCTTCATCAAACAGCTCACCCACCACTCATACCATCATCATCATGTCTGCTGCAGCTGCCAGACAGACTAACACTGTCTGTTTCACACACACACACACACACACACACACACACAGAGGCACACAGTAAAGCATGGATGTAGAAATGGTTGCATGTACTGTACACACGTTCTGTTCTCAGTCATGTTCTCACACAGATGCTAAAGTTGTCCAAAAGGAGGCAAATCTGTACCAGCGCATCACATTTTACAGATGTGGATTTAAATCATTTGAGTCTTTTGTGGATATCTAATTAAGTCGTAAAGATGGTAGCACCCTTAACTCTTCCATAATAACACCACACACTGATTTTTTCACACATTCTAAAAGAAGCTTTGGGTCCGTTCATGTCGTATGACGTCGATGATGACAAACATCAACATCCAACATGTTAATGGGGTCACAGCATGCAGAGCAGACAGCAGCACTTCCATAGAGATCAGGTTTGGTTGCACGCTCGTAGTTTCTGTTTAATTAAAGCAACATTTCAGCAGACAGGCTGCTCGCCAGAAGCTTATTGTCATCAGGAAGCTTCTCGCTGAAATGTTGTTTTAATTAAACAGAAAGGACTCTAGGAGGGAGATACCAGCTTTCAACACCGCCAATTATGTTTCATTCACCGCCAGACCAAATCATCTCATGTGTTAGGGGGGGGGGGGGGGGGGGGGGGGGGGGCTTAAAACCGTCTACCTTCTCTGGTCCAAACAAATCCAGATCATTCAGGACCAGAATCTAAAGTTAGAAGGAGGACATACTGGCTGCTGCATTGTTGTCAGAGAAGCCAGCACTTCAACATAGCATGTTTCCTTAATGTCTGATCATATAGTAAGGTACCTTTATCATCTCACTCACTACAAATCTTACTGACTGGACCTTTAAAATAAAAAGTACAAAGATCTTAAGTTGTGTTTTATGTAGAAAAGGAAGAATAAAATGTGTCTCAGTTATTCTTTCTCTCTTTATGTTTTTAAGAGTTTTTTTGTCTCAGACATGTCCTCCCTCCTCTCACTCATATTGGAGTCTGCAGAATCTCAGATGTCATCCTCCAGCAGCCCTCTCACAGCTTTAAAGTCAGACCTGTGAGCTAATTGGCTTTAACCGTGGACAGCCTGCCTTATGAGGAGTCGAGAGATACGATAGAGTCTAATCCAGTTCAAAATGCAGCTCTCACACTCGCTGTCTAAAGAGATCAAGGCCTGTGTGTGAGCTAAAGCTAAGGGCTAAGCTGCTATCTGCAGTGTTCATGGAGGGCGGGCTGCAGAGAGGACGTGAGGAGGAGAGGAAAGAGGTGAAACACTAAGCATGCAAGTACAGCCGGGGCCCCCGGGGGCCGAGGAGGCATATTTAACTGAAGCTGCACTTGAAAAACTTTTGACACTGCGCTTCTATCATATCCACTCTTTTTTTCCTCTTCTTCTTCTTCTCCTCCTCTTTTCCTCCCATCCCTCCATCCCGGACTTCAAAGTGCTATTTATGCAAAAACTGGTGGAGTTTTCCTGTCCTCGCTCTCTGCTCCCCGGAGGCATGTGTTCTTTTTCGGAGAATATCTTTCTCGTTTCACAATATAAAACTAAAACCTGGTCTTGTTCTCTTTGTCCCCATGCTGTGCGTCCTCTGGTGCGTTCTGTTTGTTTTCTGTCTTTCTCCACTTCATGATTCTTTCTTTTTTTTTTTCTCTTTTTTTTCACATTCAAACTCAACAAAACTCAGTTTTCGTCCACCTTTGCTTTTTTGGAACGGTGATTAATATTTAACTTGAATTTGCACTTCACAGTGGGACTTACACACATTTATTCACATAAAGAAAGAGGATTTATCTTTGAGGAGAGAGAGCCTCGAGTCGGATCTGAAAACCAAACACGTTACTGCTGCTGTGAGCACTTCCAGACGACTTCCAGACGACTTCCAGACCTTTCTATCGGAGTGTTTCATTGACACACAGTGCAGCTTTGTTAAAGAAAAAAGCTTTGGAAACG